>NC_080385.1:131883457-132094920 GCF_014773155.1 Arachis stenosperma
GAAACAAAAAAGTCAAAAATGTATTACTATAGAGCGATCATTAACTCTTCCAGTTGCTACACTTGCTATAGAGCGATCATTTTCAGCAATGAAAATAATAAAAACAAGGTTAATAAATAAGATGGAGGACGATTTTCTCGCGGATAGTTTGGTTATTTACATTAAGAAAGAAATTGCTGAAAAGTTTAGTTCTGATTCAATTATTGAAGATTTCAAGTCACTAAAAACTCAAAGAGTACCATTATAAACTATTTTATATTTTTTATCTGTAGAATGATTCATGATCTTATTAGTAACAAACTTAAAAAATAATTATATTTATAAATTTTATTTTGATATAAATATTATTATTAAATTTTTATGTTAAATTTTTTCCCCGAAAAATTTGTTTCAAGCTCTGTCACTGGGCGCAACCCTCGCCACCACCTGGACTTCAGCAGCCAAACTCCCTTTATGATCAACCGTTTCATTAAATAAACATAACATATTCATATTTGCATACTCAGGAAATTTTGGGACATGCATAGCTGCGAGATCCAGAGTTCGCATAAAAGACGAAACACCAAAGGGGTGCTGGTTTATAAGTGCATATGCTTCTTTTTGCACTGCCAGATTGCCGGCCTTGTCTCTATCATCATTTTGTCATCAACTTCGTAGTTGGCTTCGAACTCTTCCTCACTATCATTATTATATTCTTCCCAATCTATATCCCCAAACTCATCCATATTCACCTCCTCGGCAACCATGTCCAGTCCCGTCTACTATTCAAAATCAACGTACAACTCCATCGTCGGCACGTGAAATCAGGTTTGTTGATAAATAAGAACATCTACTGCATACATGCGTCGTCAGTGATGGATATTATTTGAAACTGTATCAGCCGCCCACCAAATACTTGTACAGGATTCTTGTATAAAATGTTACCCACTCTCTTTCAAATGTGACTTTGTATGTTCTCACAAAGACTATTTTGTAACTCTACAAAACTTATGCTGCATGGAATAGCAAAGGAAAATAGACATTCACAAACAAAACTCATTCCTTCGTGTGTGTTTAGTATAATCTTACCGTTATAATACACTCGTAAATTTACAATACATTTCATAACATCAACTTCACATCACCCAACTTTTTTGACACTACTAATCATAAAAAAAAACTCACAAGTATGAAAGATAAAGGAATGAGACTTAATATGAAACTCAGATAAATTAGCAATAGTATTTTTAAACATACAAGACTCTCAATTAAAATATTTTGTAATTAAAAAATTTTAAGAAATATAAAATGCAACCTGCATTTTGTTGTTTCAAAAAGAAATATAGTTAAAACGTAACCTGCGTTTTGCAGGCTTTGAATTTAAAAAATCAAAGAAAGTAAATCACTACCTATATTTTGTACTAACATCATATTAATCTAATTAATTTGTACACATCGTTTTCAACAACAAACACTAAATTTCTTTTTATATAAAAAAAATTTAGCTTAGTATATACTAGTATTATAGTGAATACTAGCATATATATTATAAGAAAATTATCACGTATTTTGGTGTATTTTACTGGAATACGATATATCATTGTACGACTCAGTTCTCAGTATCATGAAACAATATTTACCATGAGAAATTATAAATTTGGGTAAGCTTTTGTCGTAATTTGGCACTATTAACTTCACATGTAGTCGTGACTTTCTAAGAAGTAAAGAATGTTCATGAGTTCTGATGAATCCATATTTTACGATATATTTTGAATTGATTTGAGTAGATTTCATCATATAAACCCACATTTATTCATCTAAATAGCATGCTTTTGAGTTTTTTTTTCTAAAATGTGCTTGAAAGTAAAAATATGCTCTTTTGTACTTAATTTAGTCACATTTTATTCACTTTAATCCCATTTGGTGTCTTGATGTATTTGTTGAGTGATTTTAGGGTTTCAAGGCAAGTCTGGGTTGAAGAAGTGAAGAAAGAGCATCCAAAAGGGGAGAAATCATGAAGAAAATGGAGTTTGGAAGCTGCTGTAAAGGTGCGTCTGCACAGTGATGCGTGCTTACGCACAACGGCAACTTCGTGAAAAGATGCGTACGCACCAATTGTCGTGCGTACGCACGATGGGAATTTTGCGCAACTGTGCGTATGCATCATAGGTCGTGCATACGCACGACTGCATGCACGTGAGCTCATTAATGCAAATCATTGGGGGCGAATTCTGGGCCTCCAAAACCCAGTCCTACTCATTTTCTGAAGCTATTTAAGGCCAATGTGAAAAGGAATGAAGGGGGCAATTAGGTTTAGCTTTTATGATGTTTTCTCATAGTTTCTAGAGAGAGAAGCTCCCCCCTCTCTCTATAATTATAGTTTTTAGCTTAGTTTTCTTTTAATTTCAACACTTTAATTCTTGTTTTAGCGTAGATTTATTTATGTTTCCATGTTCTTCTATCTTGTTCTTCTTTTTCATTGTTATTTCTTTTCTTTTGTCACTTTTATGTTATGAACATCTTTGTTAACTTTTAATTTCAATTAATGCAAATTTATGTTTTCATGTTGATTACTGCTTCCTTTAGTTGTTATTATCATTTTCTTGCTATTGGTAGTTAGATTTTATTTTTAATGCAATTTAATTTGATTTTATTTTCACGCACACGAAGTGTTTGATAAAATGCTTGGCTTAGTTTTTACGTAATTTTTCTCCACTCTTGGCTTGAAATTGATGACTTTGGTGACCCTTGAGTCATTGATGTCCATTCTTATTGATACATTAGAGTAGTTAGTTGATTTGGTCTCCATTGACCCTATGTGACCCTAAGTATTGACATAGGACTTATGGATTGAAATCAACTATGCCTACTTGACTTATCCTCAAAGTAGGGTTGACTAAGTAGGATTAACTCTTCATAATCATCACATGTTTGTAGTCAATGGCTAGGATAGGTAACCTTAGCTCTCAATTTCTTCTACTTGAAGTTTCCTTTTCTTGTATTTAATTGCTTTGATGTTTAATTTCTTGCATGTATAGTTTTCACACTCTTAGTTGAGAAATTGGGTATTTGGGTAAAATTGAGTTGTGGATGTCCATTCCGCTTTGTGTGAGAATTGTTAATTGGTTTGGTTTTTCTTGACTCTAAGTAACCCAATAGTGTTGACTTAGGACTTAAGGATTGGAATCAATTATGCCCTTTTGACTAATTCTCAAGTAGGATTGACTAATTGGGATTAACTCCACACAATTGTTATGTTTGTGGTCTATAACTAGGATAGGAATCCTTAATTACCCACTTCTTGCCAAGAGTCCTTTTTAATATTTAATTTCCATTTGCATTGCTATTAATTGCTTTCCTTTTAATTCCTTGCATGTTCATTTAATTTCTTGCCTGTTACATTCCTTGCCTCTCTTGCAATCCCAAATCCCCATTTCCCCTATAGCCAATAATTGATCACCTTAATTGCAACTCCTAGGGAAGAACGACCCGAGGTTGAATAACTCTTGATCTCGGTTACTTTAAATTTGAATTCAACATTTGATCGTGAGAATTCATTGTTGGTTTGGACTATGTGGTGGACGAAATTGTGATTCCTTTGTTATTGTATTTTGTAAAATTCATTGCTTTTTCAACTATGTGTGGACACAACTTCATTCAGCTTAACCAGCAAGTGTACTGGGCCATCCAAGTAATACCTTACGTGAGTAAGGGTCGATCCCACAGAGATTGTTGGTATGAAGCATGCTATGGTCACCTTGTAAATCTCAGTTAGGCAGATTAAATTGGTTTTGGGTTTCAAAAATTAGTAGTAAATAGAAAATAAAAAGGGATAGAAATACTTATGTAAATCAATAGTGGGAATTTCAGATAAGTGTATGGAGATGCTGTGTTCCTCTTGAAACTCTACTTCACTACTCACTCTTCCTTCAATCCTTCTTACTCCTTTCCATGGCAAGCTGTATGTAGGGCATCACTATCATCAATGGCTACTTTTAATCCTCTCGGGAAAATGGTCCTATGCGCTGTCACTGCATGGCTAATCCTCTGGAGGCATCACCCTTGGTTGATAGCTACATCCCATCCTCTCAGTGAAAATGGTCCAAATGCTCTGTCACAGCACGGCTAATCATCTGTCGGTTCTCAATCAGGTTGGAATAGAATCTATTGATTCTTTTGCGTTTGTCATCACGCCCAGCCTTCAGGAGTTTGAAGCTCGTCACAGTCATTTAATACCGGAATCCTACTCGGAATACCACAGACAAGGTTAGACTTTCCGGATTCCCACGATCCTACTCGGAATACCACAGACAAGGTTAGACTTTCCGGATCCCCATGAATGCCGTCATCTATCTAGCTTATACCATGAAGATTCTGTTGGGGAATCTAAGAGATATGCGTCCGGCCTAGAGTAGAACGGAAGTGGTTGTCAGTCACGCGCGTTCATAGGTGAGAATCATGATGAGTGTCACGGATCATCACATTCATCAAAGTGTTGTGCAACGTATATCTTGGAATAAGAATAAGAGAGAATTGAATAGAAAGTAATAATAATTGTATTGAAACTTGAGGTACGGCAGAGCTCCACACCCTTAATCTATGGTGTGCAGAAACTCCACAGTTGAAAATACATAAGTGAAAGGTTCAGGCATGGCCGAATGGCCAGCCCCCTAAAACGTGATCAATAGCCTCTTAAGATGAAGAATAAAACAAAACTGAGACCAAAGATGTCTAATACAATAGTAAACTATCCTATTTATACTAGACTAGCTACTAGGGTTTACATGAGTAAGTAATTGATGCATAAATCCACTTCCGGGGCCCACTTGGTGTATGCTTGGGCTGAGCTTGATCTATCCACGAGCTGAGGCTTCTCTTGGAGTTGAACTCCAAGTTATGACGTGTTTTGGGCGTTCAACTCCGGATCATGACGTGTTTCTGGCGTTTAACTCCAGACAGCAGCATGTACTTGGCGTTCAACGCCAAGTTACGTCGTCAATTTCCGAATAAAGTATGGACTATTATATATTGCTGGAAAGCTCTGGATGTCTACTTTCCAATGCCATTGAGAGAGCGCCATTTGGAGTTCTGTAGCTCCAGAAAATCCATTTCGAGTGCAGGGAGGTCAGATTCCAACAGCAACAACAGTCCTTTTGTCAGCCTTTTTCAGAGTTTTGCTCAAATCCCTCAATTTCAGCCAGAAATTACCTGAAATCACAGAAAAATACACAAACTCATAGTAAAGTCCAGAAATGTGAATTTAACATAAAAACTAATGAAAACATCCCTAAAAGTAGCTTGAACTTACTAAAAACTACCTAAAAACAATGCCAAAAAGCGTATAAATTATCCGCTCATCACAACACCAAACTTAAATTGTTGCTTGTCCCCAAGCAACTGAAAATCAAATAGGATAAAAAGAAGAGAATATACTGTAAATTCCAAAATATCAATGAATATTAATTATAATTAGATGAGCGGGACTTGTAGCTTTTTGCTTCTGAACAGTTTTGGCATCTCACTATTTCCTTTGAAGTTCAGAATGATTGGCTTCTCTAGGAACTTAGAATTTCGGATAGTGTTATTGACTTTCCTAGTTAAGCATGTTGATTCTTGAACACAGCTACTAATGAGTCTTGGCCGTGGCCCTAAGTACTTTGTTTTCCAGTATTACCACCGGATACATAAATGCCACAGACACATAACTGGGTGAACCTTTTCAGATTGTGACTCAGCTTTGCTAGAGTCTCCAGTTAGTGGTGTCCAGAGCTCTTAAGCACACTCTTTCTGCTTTGGATCACGACTTTAACCACTCAGTCTCAAGCTTTTCACTTGGACCTGCATGCCACAAGCACATGGTTAGGGACAGCTTGATTTAGCCGCTTAGGCCTGGATTTTATTTTCTTGGGCCCTCCTATCCATTGATGCTCAAAGCCTTGGATCCTTTTTAACCTTGCCTTTTGGTTTTAAGGGCTATTGGCTTTTTCTGCTTGCTTTTTCTTTTTCTTTCTTTTTTTTTCGCCATATATTTTTTTTCGCAAGCTTTCTTTTTCACTGCTTTTTCTTGCTTCAAGAATCAATTTCATGATTGTTCAGATCATCAATAACATTTCTCTTTGTTCATCATTCTTTCAAGAGCCAACAATTTTAACATTCATAAACAACAAGATCAAAAGACATATGCACTGTTCAAGCATTCATTCAGAAAACAAAAAGTATTGTCACCACATCAATATAATTAAACTAAATTCAAGGATAAATTCGAAATTCGTGTACTTCTTGTTCTTTTGAATTAAAACATTTTTCTTTTAAGAGAGGTGAAAGATTAATAGATTTTATTCATAGCTTTAAGACATGGTTACATACTAATGATCATGAAGTAAAGACACAAAACATAGATAAACACAACATTAAAAACCGAAAACAGAAAGAAATAAAGAACAAGGAAAGAATTCACCTTAGTGGCGTCTTCTTCTTGAAGGACCAACAATGTCCTTAAGCTCTTCTATGTCCCTTCCTTGCCTTTGTTGCTCCTCCCTCATTGCCCTTTGGTCTTCTCTTATTTCTTGGAGAATGATGGAGTGCTCATGATGTTCCACCCTTAATTGTTCCACATTGTGGCTCAAATCTTCTAAGGAAGTGTTGAGTTGTTCCCAATAGTTGTTGGGAGGAAAGTGCATCCCTTGAGGCATCTCAGGGATTTCTGGATGATGAGCTTCCTCATGCATCTCTTGAGAACCGTGAAGGGTCTCTCTTGCTTGCTCCATCCTTTTCTTGGTGATGGGCTTGTCCTCTTCAATGGAGATGTCTCCTTCTATGATAACTCCAGCTGAGTAACATAGATGGCAAATAAGGTGAGGAAAAGCTAGCCGTACCATGGGTGAGGGCTTGTCGGCTATTTTGTAGATTTCATTGGAGATGACCTCATGAACTTCTACTTCCTCTCCAATCATGATGCCATGAATCATGATGGCCCGATCCACAGTAACTTCAGATCGGTTGCTAGTGGGAATGATGGAGCGTTGAATGAACTCCAACCATCCTCTAGCTATAGGCTTGAGATCCAGTCTTCTTAGTTGGACTGGCTTGCCTTTGGAGTCTCTCTTCCATTGAGCTCCTTCCACACATATGTCCATAAGGACTTGGTCCAACCTTTGATTAAAGTTGACCCTTCTAGTGTAGGGGCGTTCATCTCCTTGCATCATGGGCAAGTGGAATGCCAACCTCACATTTTTCGGACTAAAATCTAAGTATTTCCCCCGAACCATTGTGAGATAATTCTTTGGACTCGGGTTCATACTTTGATCATGGTTTCTAGTGATCCATGCATTGGCATAGAACTCTTGAACCATTAAGATTCCGACTTGTTGCATGGGGTTGGTTAGGACTTCCCAACCTCTTCTTCGGATTTCATGTCGGATCTCCAGATACTCATTTTTCTTGAGCTTGAAAGGGACCTCAGGGATCACCTTCTTCTTTGCCACAACATCATAGAAGTGGTCTTGATGGCTCTTGAAGATGAATCTTTCCATCTCCCATGACTCGGAGATGGAAGCTTTTGTCTTCCCTTTTCCTTTTCTAGAGGATACTCCGGCCTTAGGTGCCATTGATGGTAATGGAAAAACAAAAAGCTTATGCTTTTACCACACCAAATTTAAAATATTGCTCGTCCTCGAGCAAGAGAAGAAAGAAGAGAAGAAGAAGAAGAAGAAAATATGGAGGAGAAAGAGAGGTGTTGGTTCGGCTAAGTGGGAGAAGAGGGGTTTGTGTTGTGTGAAAATGAAGGAGAATGGAAGGGTATTTATAGGGAGAGGGGGGAGTGTATGTTCGGCCATTTTAGGTGGGAATGGGTGGGAAATTGGTTTTGAATTTTTGAAGGTAGGTGGGGTTTATGGGGAAGAGTGGATGGATGTGAGTGGTGAAGGGGGTGATTGGGAAGAGGAATTGAGGTGATTGGTGAAGGGTGTTGGGAAGTGTGACATGGGGAAGAGTAATCACAAAAACTAGGATTAGGAGGTAAGGTGGGAATATGGTAGGTGGGGATCCTGTGGGGTCCACAGATCCTGTGGGGTCCACAGATCCTGAGGTGTCAAGGAATTCCATCCCTGCACCAAATAGGGATGTAAAATGCCTTTGCACACCATTCTGGCGTTTAAACGCCGTGTGGTGCACATTCTGGGCGTTCAACGCCCATGTAAAGCATGTTTCTGGCGTTGAACGCCAGTTTCATGCTTGTTACTGGCGTTCAGCGCCAGTTTTTCTCCTTTAGGCACATTCCTGGCGTTCAGCGCCAGAATGTTGCTTGTTTCTGGCGTTCAGCACCAGAATGATGCTCTGTTCTAGCGTTGAACGCCGGCCAGATGCATCTTACTGGCGTTGAACGCCAGCCTGTGCTTCCTCCAGGGTGTGATTTTTTTTCTTCTGCTGTTTTTGATTCTGCTTTTAATTTTTATGATTTTTTCGTGACTCCTCAAGATCATGTACCTAATAAAACACAAAATAACAATAAAATAAAATAAAATAAAAATTAGATAAATAAAATTGGGTTGCCTCCCAACAAGCGCTTTTTTTTATGTCAATATCTTGACAGTGGCTCTCATGGAGCCACAAGGTGATCAGGTCAATGTTGTATAGTCCCAACACCAAACTTAGAGTTTGGATATGGGGTCTTGACACCAAACTTAGAGTTTGGTTGTGGCCTCACAACACCAAACTTAGAGTTTGACTGTGTGGGCTCTTCTTGACTCTGAACTGAGAGAAGCTCTTCATGCTTACTCTCTTCTGTCACAAAGGGGTGGCCATGTGCCTTAAACACAAGGTAGTCCCCATTCAATTGAAGGACTAACTCACCTCTATTGACATCTATCACAGCTCCTGCTGTGGCTAGGAAAGGTCTTCCAAGGATGATGCAATCATCCTCTTCCTTCCTAGTGTATAAGATTATGAAATCAGCAGGGATGTAAAGGCCTTCAACCTTTACTAACACGTCCTCTACTATTCCATAGGCTTGTCTCAATGACTTGTCTGCCAGTTGTAATGAAAACAAGGCAGGTTGTACCTCAATGATCCCCAGCTTCTCCATTACAGAGAGTGGCATAAGATTTATCCCTGACTCCAGATCACATAGAGCTTTTTCAAAGGTCATGGTGCCTATGGTACAAGGTATTAAGAACTTGCCAGGATCTTGTTTCTTTTGAGGTAGAATTTGCTGAATCCAGGTATCCAGTTCACTAATGAGCAAGGGAGGTTCACTTTCCAAAGTCTCATTACCAAACAACTTGGCATTCAGCTTCATGATAGCTCCTAAGTATTGAGCAACTTGCTCTCCAGTTACATCTTCATCCTCTTCAGAGAAAGAATAGTCTTCAGAGCTCATGAATGGCAGAAGGAGATTTAATGGAATCTCTATGGTCTCTATATGAGCCTCAGATTCCTTTGGATCCTTAATAGAAAACTCCTTCTTGCTTGAGGGACGTCCCAGGAGGTCTTCCTCACTAGGATTTTCGTCCTCCTCCTCCCTTGTGCATTCGGCCATATTGATTATATCAATGGCCTTGCACTCTCCTTTTGGATTCTCTTCTGTATTACTTGGGAGAATACTGGGAGGAGTTTCAATGACTTTCCTACTCAGCTGGCCCACTTGTGCCTCCAGATTTCTGATGGAGGATCTTGTTTCACTCATGAAACTGAAAGTGGCCTTTGACAAATCAGAGATTAGATTGGCTAAATTAGAAGTGTTTTGTTGACAAATCAGAGATTAGATTGGCTAAATTAGAAGTGTTTTGTTCATAATTCTCTGTCTGTTGCTGAGAAGATGATGGATATGGCTTGCTATTGCTTAGCCTATTGCGTCCACCATTGTTAAAGCCTTGTTGAGGCTTTTGTTGATCCTTCCATGAGAAATTTGGATGATTTCTCCATGATGAGTTATAGGTGTTTCCATAAGGTTCACCCATGTAATTAACCTCTGCCATGGCAGGGTTCTCAGGATCATAAGCTTCTTCAGAAGCTGCCTCTTTAGTACTGTTGGATGCATGTTGCCATCCATTCAGATTTTGAGAGATCATGTTGACCTGTTGAGTCAACACTTTGTTCTGAGCCAATATGGCATTCAGAGTATCAATTTCAAGAACTCCTTTCTTTTGAGGTATCCCATTATTCACGGAATTCCTCTCAGAAGTGTACATGAATTGGTTGTTTGCAACCATATCAATGAGTTCTTGAGCCTCTTCAGGCGTTTTCTTTAGGTGAATAGATCCACCTGCAGAATGGTCCAATGACATTTTCGAAAATTCAGATAGACCATAATAGAATATATCTAATATGGTCCATTCTGAAAACATGTCAGATGGACATCTTTTGGTCAGCTGCTTGTATCTTTTCCAAGCTTCATAGAGGGATTCACCATCTTTTTGTTTGAAGGTTTGAACATCCATTCTCAGCTTGCTCAGCTTTTGAGGAGGAAAGAATTTATCCAAGAAGGCTGTGACCAGCTTATCCCAAGAGTCCAGGCTATCCTTAGGTTGTGAATCCAACCATATTCTAGCTCTGTCTCTTATAGCAAAAGGGAAAAGCATGAGTCTGTAGACTTCAGGATCAACTCCATTCGTCTTTACAGTCTCACAGATCTGCAAGAACTCAGTTAAAAACTGATAAGGATCTTCAGATAGAAGTCCATAAAACTTGCAGTTTTGTTGCATTAAAGCAACTAGTTGAGGCTTAAGCTCAAAATTATTGGCTCCAATGGCAGGAATGGAGATGCTTCTTCCATCAAATTTGGACGTTGGCTTTGTGAAGTCACCAAGCATTCTCCTTGCATTATTATTATTTTCGGCTGCCATCTCCTTCTCTTGTTCGAAAATTTCTGAAAGGTTGTTTCTGGATTGTTGTAATTTAGTTTCTCTTAGTTTCCTTTTCAGAGTCCTTTCAGGTTCAGGATCAATTTCAACAAGAGTGCCTTTTTTCCTGTTCCTGCTCATATGAAAGAGAAGAAAGCAAGAAAAGAAAGAGGAATCCTCTATGTCACAGTATAGAGATTCCTTTGTGTTAGTAGAAAAAGAGAGGGGAGAAGAATGAAGAAGAATGGTTTGGATTTTTAGATGAAGAGGTGAAGAGAAGTGTTAGTAATTAAATAAGAAGATAGAATAAGAAGAGAGAGGGGGAATTTTCGAAAATAATTTTGAAAAAGGAGTTAGTAATTTTCGAAAATTAGAGATAAAATGTAATTAAAACATGAAACAATTAGTTAATTAAAAAGAATTTTTGAAAAATGGGTGAGATATTTTCAAAAATTAGAGAGGGAAAAGTAGTTAGGTGGTTTTGAAAAAGATAAGAAACAAACAAAATGTCAAATAGTTAATTGAAAAAGATATTAAAATCAAATTTTAAAAAGATAAGAAGATAAGAAGTTAGATAAGATATTTTAAAATCAAATTTTGAAAAAGATAAAATTTTGAAAAGAATAAGATAAAAAGATAAGATAAAAATTTTAAGAAAAAGATATTTTGAAAAAGATTTAATTTTTAAAAAGACTTAACTAACAAGAAACTACAAGATAAGATTCTTGAATTTAAAGATTGAACCTTTCTTAACAAGCAAGTAACAAACTTCAAATTTTTGAATCAATCACATTAATTGTTAGCTAATTTTCGAAAATTTGATATAAAGGTAAGAAAAAGATTTTGAAAATATTTTGAAAAAATTTTTTGAAATTTTCGAAAAATAGAAAAAAAAATGAAAAGGATATAATTTTTGAAAAAGATTTTGAAAAGATAAGATTTTAAAAATTGAAAATTTGACTTGACTTGTAAGAAACAACTAATTTTGAAAATTTTTGACCAAGTCAACCCAAAATTTCGAAAATTTGGAGAGAAAAAAGGAAAAGATATATTTTTGATTTTTGAATTTTTAATTTATGAGAGAGAAAAACAACAAAAATACTCAATGCATGAAATTTTTAGATCAAAACAATGAATGCATGCAAGAATGCTATGAATGTCAAGATGAACACCAAGAACACTTTGAAGATCATGATGAACATCAAGAACATAATTTTGAAGAATTTTTGATGCAAAGACAACATGCAAGACACCAAACTTGGAAATCTTTAATGCATGGACTCTAACAAACGAAAAATGCATATGAAAAACAACAAACAACACAAAACAAGAAAACATCAAGATCAAACAAGAAGACTTACCAAGAACATCTTGAAGAACATGAAGAACACTATGAATGTATGAAATTTTCGAAAAAAAAATGCAAGAAAAAATTTTTAAAACATGCAATTGACACCAAACTTAAAAATTGACTCAAGACTCAAACAAGAACACAAAATATTTTTGATTTTTATGATTTTCTAATTTTTTTGTATTTTTATTATTTTTTTCAAAAATAAAGTTAGGAAAAACGAAAAAAGAAAAGAAAAATTTTGAAAAAGATTTTTGAAAAGAAAATTACCTAATCTGAGCAACAAGATGAACCGTCAGTTGTCCATACTCAACAATCCCCGGCAACGGCGCCAAAAACTTGGTGGACGAAATTGTGATTCCTTTGTTATTCCATTTTGCAAAATTCATTGCTTTTTCAACTATGTGTGGACACAACTTCATTCAGCTTAACCAGCAAGTGTACTGGGTCATCCAAGTAATACCTTACGTGAGTAAGGGTCGATCCCACAGAGATTGTTGGTATGAAGCATGCTATGGTCACCTTGTAAATCTCAGTTAGGCAGATTAAATTGGTTTTGGGTTTCGAAAATTAGTAGTAAATAGAAAATAAAAAGGGATAGAAATACTTATGTAAATCAATAGTGGGAATTTCAGATAAGTGTATGGAGATGCTGTGTTCCTCTTAAAACTCTACTTCACTACTCACTCTTCCTTCAATCCTTCTTACTCCTTTCCATGGCAAGCTGTATGTAGGGCATCACTATCATCAATGGCTACTTTTAATCCTCTCGGGAAAATGGTCCTATGCGCTGTCACTGCACGGCTAATCGTCTGGAGGCATCACCCTTGGTTGATAGCTACATCCCATCCTCTCAGTGAAAATGGTCCAAATGCTCTGTCACAGCACGGCTAATCATCTGTCGGTTCTCAATCAGGTTGGAATAGAATCTATTGATTCTTTTGCGTTTGTCATCACGCCCAGCCTTCAGGAGTTTGAAGCTCGTCACAGTCATTCAATACCGGAATCCTACTCGGAATACCACAGACAAGGTTAGACTTTCCGGATCCCCATGAATGCCGCCATCTATCTAGCTTATACCACGAAGATTCTGTTGGGGAATCTAAGAGATATGCGTCCGGCCTAGAGTAGAACGGAAGTGGTTGTCAGTCACGCGCGTTCATAGGTGAGAATGATGATGAGTGTCACGGATCATCACATTCATCAAAGTGTTGTGCAACGTATATCTTGGAATAAGAATAAGAGAGAATTGAATAGAAAGTAATAATAATTGTATTGAAACTTGAGGTACAGCAGAGCTCCACACCCTTAATCTATGGTGTGCAGAAACTCCACAGTTGAAAATACATAAGTGAAAGGTTCAGGCATGGCCGAATGGCCAGCCCCCTAAAACGTGATCAATAGCCTCTTAAGATGAAGAATAAAACAAAACTGAGACCAAAGATGTCTAATACAATAGTAAACTATCCTATTTATACTAGACTAGCTACTAGGGTTTACATGAGTAAGTAATTGATGCATAAATCCACTTCTGGGACCCACTTGGTGTATGCTTGGGCTTAGCTTGATCTATCCACGAGCTGAGGCTTCTCTTGGAGTTGAACTCCAAGTTATGACGTATTTTGGGCGTTCAACTCCGGATCATGACGTGTTTCTGGCGTTTAACTCCAGACAGCAGCATGTACTTGGCGTTCAACGCCAAGTTACGTCATCAATTTCCGAATAAAGTATGGACTATTATATATTGCTGGAAAGCTCTGAATGTCTACTTTCCAACGCCGTTGAGAGCGCGCCATTTGGAGTTCTGTAACTCCAGAAATCTATTTCGAGTGCAGGGAGGTCAGATTCCAACAGCAACAGCAGTCCTTTTGTCAGCCTTTTTCAGAGTTTTGCTCAAATCCCTCAATTTCAGCCAGAAATTACCTGAAATCACAGAAAAACACACAAACTCATAGTAAAGTCCAGAAATGTGAATTTAACATAAAAACTAATGAAAACATCCCTAAAAGTAGCTTGAACTTACTAAAAACTACCTAAAAACAATGCCAAAAAGCGTATAAATTATCCGCTCATCACTATGCTACCAATGAATTGATGCTTGTTTTGATTGATTCCAAACCATACAAGAATTTTCACGTTATCAAATTTGGTGCCGTTGCCGGGGGAGTTGCAATGGTGTATGTTTTTGGCTATTGTGCATATGTAAATATTGTGAATAGCTTATTTTTGGTTGATTGTGAATATGCTCATATTGTGAATATGTTTTTCTTGTTTGCTTTTTGTTTTTCTTGTTGGGAGCTAATGGCTTGTTAGACATTCCATCCAAGTTTGGTACAATCAATGGAGATTTTGGAGACTCAAGCATTGTTAGAGCTTCTCAATAAAGTCCAACTTAAGGACTCTAAATAGAAGTGCTAGGTAGGAGACACCTCACCATGGTAACACTTTTCTAACCTTCTCTTTGTACATAGTTTCAATTTATTGCATTTTTTCTCTTGTAGATAGCTTAGGCTTAGTTTAAATTCAAGCTTAATTTGCTTAGATTTTAGTTTAGATTATGTGTTTTTGATGAATAATATGTTTTGGGGTTGAAAAGATATTTTGGATTTCAAGTTTGGTGCCTTAGAGCACTAAATTGTTTTGAGAAAAACAGAGCATGTGCGTGCGTACGCACACAACCCCAATTTTTGCGTTCTGTGCGCGCGCACATCAGCTTATGCACCTTCTGCTGGGAGCATTAGCACACCTTGTGTGTCCCCACCCTCTTCCTTTAGCCTCTTGTGCGTGCGCACAGACCTGTGCACGCATGCACAAGCGGCAAGTGTTCTGTGCATGTGCACACGCTGGTGGCTACGCACACGTCTTAACCCCCTCTCTGTTCAGAGCACTCGCACATACCTGTGCGTCCGCTCACCTCCCATTTATTTACCCCTTGTGCATGCACACATCTTGGTGTGCACGCACACATCTTGATTCCTCTTCTGCCCAGAGCGTTAGCATATAGTGTGCACTCGCACACCTTCCCTTTTTCCACCTAGTGTGCGTAAACACGTACCTGTGCGTACGCACGCCCCTATTTTCTTCCACTTTACTTTTTTTCTTCTCTTTTCTCTACTTCTTCTCTTCTTCTCTCTTCCACCCCTCTCTTCTCTTATTTTTTCCCTTCTCTCTACTTGCTTTACTTTGTTTTGTTTGCATCTCTTTTTTTGTTTTATTAATTATATTAGTTTTGATTTGCTTGTTTGTTAGTTAAATAAATTTCAAGTGTTTGATTGATATTGATTAGGTTGCCTCTTGCTTTGAAGTTTTGGTTTAATTGTTGATGAATATGTGCACTGAGCATTAAGTTTTGTTTGATTGCTGATGAGCGGATAATTTATACGCTTTTTGGCATTGTTTTTATATAGTTTTTAGGATGATTAAGCTACTTTTAGGGATGTTTTCATTAGTTTTTATGTTAAATTCACATTTCTGGACTTTACTATGAGTTTGTGTGTTTTTCTGTGATTTCAGGTAAATTCTGACTGAAATTGAGGGATTTGAGCAAAACTCTGAAAAAGGCTGACAAAAGGACTGCTGATGCTGTTGGATTCTGACCTCCCTGCACTCGAAATGGATTTTCTGGAGCTACAGAACTCCAATTGGCGCGCTCTCAACGGCGTTGGAAAGTAGACATCTAGGGCTTTCCAGCAATATATAATAGTCCATACTTTATTCGAAGAATGACGACGTAACTTGGCGTTGAACGCCAAGTACATGCTGCTATCCGAAGTTAAACGCCAGAAAAACGTCATGATCCGGAGTTGAACGCCCAAAACACATCATAACTCGAAATTCAACTCCAAGAGAAGCCTCAGCTCGTGGATTGATCAAGCTCAGCTCAAACATACACCAAGTGGGCCCCGGAAGTGGATTTATGCATCAATTACTTACTCATGTAAACCCTAGGAGCTAGTTTATTATAAATAGAACATTTAACTATCATAATTTCATCCTGGATTGTATTTTGATCTAGTGATCACGTTTTAGGGGGGGCTGGCCATTCGGCCATGCCTGGACCTCTTTCACTTATGTATTTTCAACGGTGGAGTTTCTGCACACCATAGATTAAGGGTGTGGAGCTCTGCTGTACCTCAAAGATTAATGAAGTTCTATTTTCTTTTATTCAATTCTCTATCTTATTCTTATTCCAAGATATTCATTCGTACTCAAGAACATGATGAATGATGATGAGTTAGATAACCCTCATTATTATTCTCACTGATGAACGCGCGTGATTGACAACCACTTCCGTTCTACATGCAACAAGGCTTGAATGTGTATCTCTTAGATTCCCCAACAGAATCTTCGTGGTATAAGCTAGATAGATGGCGGCATTTGTCTGGATCCGGAAAGTCCAACCTTGTCTGTGGTGTTCCGAGTAGGATCCTGGGAATCCGGAAAGTCTCACCTTGTCTGTGGTATTCCGAGTAGGATTCCGTTCATGAATGACTGTGACGTGCTTCAAACCTGTAACCTGCTGGGCGTTAGTGACAGACGCAAAAGAGGGATTCTATTCCAGTGGGGGAGGGAACCAACCGGTGATTGGCCGTACTGTGACAGAGTGCGTGAGCATTAGCTTTCACTGCAAGGATGGGATGTAGTTATCAACCATGGGTGATGCCTCCAGACTGGTTAGCTGTGCGAGTGACAGCCGCATAGGATATTTTCCCGTGAGGATGAAAGTAGCCACAGTTGATGGTGAACCCCTATACAAAGCTTTCCATGGAAAGGAGTAAGAAGGATTGAGTGGAAGCAGTAGGAAAGCAGGCGTCCGAGAGCTCTACAGCATCTCCATTCCGCTTATCTGAAATTCCTACCAATGAATCTGCATAAGTGTTTCTATCCTTTTTATTATTTATCTCTTTTTATTTTCGAAAACCATAAACTATTTTAATCTCCCTAACTGAGATTTGCAAGGTGACCATAGCTTGCTTCATACCAACAATCTCTGTGGATTCGACCCTTACTCACGTAAGGTTATTACTTGGACGACCCAGTACACTTGCTGGTTAGTTGAACGGAGTTGTGAAATAATGAAGGTCAATTTCTAAAAGGAATAATCCCACAATGATACCAAAAGGTATAAAATAGGAATCACAATTTCGTCCACCAAGTTTTTGGCGCCGTTGCCGGGGATTGTTCGAGTATGGACAACTGACGGTTCATCTTGTTACTCAGATTAGGTAATTTTCTTTTCAAAAAATCTTTTTCAAAATTTTTCTTTTATTCTTCGTTTTTCTTCACATTATTTTCGAAAAAATTAAAATAAAAATACAAAAAAAATTAGAAAATCATAAAAATTAAAAATATTTTGTGTTTCTTGTTTGAGTCTTAAGTTAATTTTTAAGTTTGGTGTCAATTGCATGCTTTAAAAATTTTTCTTGCATTTTTTTCGAAAATCCATGCATTCATAGTGTTCTTCATGATCTTCAAGTTGTTCTTGATAAGTCCTCTTGTTTGATCTTGATGATTTCTTGTTTGGTATTGTTTCTTGTTTTTCATGTGCATTTTTGCATTCATATTTTCCATGCATTAAAGATTTCTAAGTTTGGTGTCTTGCATGTTTTCTTTGCATCAAAAATTTTTCAAAATTATGTTCTTGATGTTCATCATGATCTTCAAAGTGTTCTTGGTGTTCATCTTGACATTCATAGCATTCTTGCATGCATTCATGGTTTTGATCTAAAAATTTCATGCATAAAGTGTTTTTGTTGTTTTTCTCTTTCATCTTTAAAAAATTCAAAAATAAAAAAAAAAATATCTTTTCCTTATTTCCCTCCAAAATTTCGAAATTTTGGGTTGACTTGGTCAAAAATTTTCAAAATTAGTTGTTTCTTACAAGTCAAGTCAAAATTTCAATTTTAAAAATCTTATCTTTTCAAAATCTTTTTCAAAATCATATCTTTTTCAAAATTTTTCATTATTTTCGAAAATTCCAAAAAAATCTTTTTCAAAATATTTTCAAAATCTTTTTCTTATCTTTATATCACATTTTCGAAAATTAGCTAACAATTAATGTGATTGGTTCAAAAATTTGAAGTTTGTTACTTTCTTGTTAAGAAAGGTTCAATCTTTAAGTTCTAGAACCTTATCTTGTAGTTTCTTGTTAGTTAAATAATTTTAAAAATTAAATCTTTTTCAAAATATCTTTTCCTTAAAAATCTTTTTATCTTCTTATCTTAATTTTTTTTCAAACATTTTATATTTTTCAAAATTTGATTTCAAAATATCTTATCTAACTTACTATCTTCTTATCTTTTTCAATTTTGATTTCAAATCTTTTTCAATTAACTAACTAACTTGTTGTTTGTTTCTTATCTTTTTCAAAACCACCTAACTAATTTTCCCTCTTCTATTTTCGAAAATATCTCATCCCTTTTTCAAAAATTCTTTTTAATTAATTAATTGTTTCATGTTTTAATTTTAATTACATTTTATCTCTAATTTTCGAAAATCACTAACCCCTTTTCAAAAATTATTTTCGAATTTTCTTTTCTCTTTTCTTATTCTATTTAATTATTTAATTACTAACACTTCTCTCCACCTCTCTTCCTCCAAGAATCCGAATCCCCCTCTTTATTCTTCTACCCCCTTCTTTTTCTACTAACATAAAGGAAGCTCTATACTGTGACATAGAGGATTCCTCTTTCTTTTCTTGTTTTCTTCTCTTTCATATGAGCAGGAACAAGGATAAAGGCACTCTTGTTGAAATTGATCCAGAACCTGAAAGGACTCTGAAGAGAAGATTAAGAGAAGCTAAATTACAACAATCCAAAAACATCTTTAAGAGAAACAACCTTTCAGAAATTTTCGAACAAGAGAAGGACATGGCAGCCGAAAATAATAATAATAATGCAAGGAGAATGCTTGGTGACTTCACAAAGCCAACATCCAAGTTTGATGGAAGAAGCATCTCCATTCCTGCCATTGGAGCCAATAACTTTGAGCTTAAGCCTCAACTAGTTGCTTTAATGCAACAAAACTGCAAGTTTTATGGACTTCCATCTGAAGATCCTTACCAGTTTTTAACTGAGTTCTTGCAGATCTGTGAGACTGTAAAGACGAATGGGGTTGATCCTGAAGTCTACAGACTCATGCTTTTCCCTTTTGCTGTAAGAGACAGAGCTAGAGTATGGTTGGATTCACAACCCAAGGATAGCCTGGACTCATGGGATAAGCTGGTCACTGCCTTCTTGGATAAATTCTTTCCTCCTCAGAAGCTGAGCAAGCTGAGAGTGGATGTTCAAACCTTCAAACAAAAAGATGGTGAATCCCTCTATGAAGCTTGGGAAAGATACAAGCAGCTGACCAAGAGATGTCCATCTGACATGTTTTCAGAATGGACCATATTAGATATATTCTATTATGGTCTCTCTGAATTTTCGAAAATGTCATTGGACCATTCTGCAGGTGGATCTATTCACCTGAAGAAAATGCCTGGAGAGGCTCAAGAACTCATTGACATGGTTGCAAATAACCAGTTCATGTATACTTCTGAGAGGAATTCCGTGAATAATGGGGTACCTCAGAAGAAAGGAGTTCTTGAAATTGATGCTCTGAATGCCATACTGGCTCAGAACAAAGTGTTGACTCAACAGGTCAACATGATCTCTCAAAATCTGAATGGATTGCAAAATGCATCTAACAGTAATAGAGAGGCAGCTTCTGAAGAAGCTTATGATCCTGAGAACCCTGCCATGGCAGAGGTTAATTACTTAGGTGAACCTTATGGAAACACCTATAACTCATCATGGAGAAATCATCCAAATTTCTCCTGGAAGGATCAACAAAAACCTCAACAAGGTTTTAACAATGGTGGACGCAACAGGCTGAACAATAGTAAGCCATATCCATCATCTTCTCAGCAACAGACAGAGAACTCTGAACAAAATAATTCTAATTTAGCCAATATAGTCTCTGATCTGTCAAAGGCCACTTTCAGTTTCATGAATGAAACCAGATCTTCCATTAGAAATCTGGAAGCACAAGTGGGCCAGCTGAGTAAGAAAGTTATTGAAACCCCTCCCAGTACTCTCCCAAGCAATATTGAAGAAAATCCAAAAGGAGAGTGCAAGGCCATTGATTTAATCAAAGAGGCCGAATGCACTAGGGAGGAGGAGGACGAAAATCCTAAGGAGGAAGACCTCCTGGGACGTCCCTTAAGCAAGAAGGAGTTTCCTATTAAGGATCCAAAGGAATCTGAGGCTCATCTAGAGACCATAGAGATTCCATTAAACCTCCTTCTGCCATTCATGAGCTCTGAAGACTATTCATCCTCAGAAGAGGATGAAGATGTGACTGGAGAGCAAGCTGCTCTATATTTAGGAGCTATCATGAAGCTGAATGCCAAGCTGTTTGGTAATGAGACTTGGGAAAGTAAACCTCCCTTGCTCATTAGTGAACTAGATACTTGGATTCAAAAAACTCTACCTCAAAAGAAACAAGATCCTGGCAAGTTCTCAATACCTTGTACCATTGGCACCATGAGCTTTGAAAAAGCTCTATGTGATCTTGGGTCAGGGATAAATCTTATGCCACTCCCTGTAATGGAGAAGCTAGGGATCATTGAGGTGCAACCTGCCTTGTTCTCATTACAACTGGCAGATAAGTCAGTGAGGCAAGCATATGGATTAGTAGAGGACGTACTAGTGAAGGTTGAAGGCCTTTACATCCCTACTGATTTCATAATCCTAGATACTAGGAAGGAAGATGATGAATGCATCATCCTAGGAAGACCTTTCCTAGCCACAGCAGGAGCTGTGATAGATGTCAACAGAGGTGAGTTAGTCCTTCAATTGAATGGGGACTACCTTGTATTTCAAGCACATGGCCATCCCTCTATGACAAAAGAGAGTAAGCATGAAGAGCTTCTCTCAGTTCAGAGTCAAGAAGAGCCTCCACAGTCAAACTCTAAGTTTGGTGTTGTGAGGCCACAACCAAACTCTAAGTTTGGTGTTCAAACCCCATATCCAAACTCTAAGTTTGGTGTTGGGAATACCACACTTAAATTGACCTGATCACCTTGTGGTTCCATGAGAACCACTGTCAAGCTATTGACATTAAAGAAGCGCTTGTTGGGAGGCAACCCAATTTTATTTATCTAATTTTATTTTATTTTGTTTCTTTGTTATTTTTGTGTTTAATTAGGTACATGATCATGAGGAGTCACGAAAAAATCAAAAAAATTAAAAACAGAAGAAAAAATTTTTTCACCCTGGGGACGCACGGGCTGGCGTTCAACGCCCAGAAGGTGCATCTGGCCGGCGTTCAACGCCAGAACAGAGCACCATTCTGGCGCTGAACGCCCAAAACAAGCAACAACCTGGCGTTAAACGCCAGGATGGTGCACAGCAAGGACAAACTGGCGCTGAACGCCAGGAACAAGCATGAAACTGGCGTTCAACGCCAGAAACATGCATTACATGGGCGTTGAACGCCCAGAACATGCACCAATGGGCGTTTGAACGCCAGAATGGTGTGCAAAGGCATTTTACATGCCTATTTGGTGCAGGGATGGAATTCCTTGACACCTCAGGATCTGTGAACCCCACAGGATCACCTCAGGATCTGTGAACCTCACAGGATCCCCACCTACCTCGCCCTATCTCTCTATATTCATGGTCATCCCTTCTGTTTTTCATTCACCACTCACCCTTTCCCATAAACCCCACTCACCTTCAAAATTCAAAATTCTTTCCCACCCAATCCCACCCATATAGCCGAATCCATCTCCCCTCACTCACCTCCATCTTCTTCTTCTTCTTCTCTTCTTTCTTTTCTTGCTCGAGGGCGAGCAATATTTTAAGTTTGGTGTGGTAAAAGCATAGCTTTTTTGCTTTTTCATTACCATTAATGGCACCTAAAGCCAGAGAAACCTCAAAGGGAAGACAAAAAGCTTCCACCTCTGAGTCATGGAGATGGAAAGACTCACAAAGCCATCATAGCTCAGGGGTAGAACATGTGGCTGCAAATCAAGAGATCCCTGAGATACCTCAGAGGATAAGTTATCCTCCACACAAATATTGGAAGCAACTAAAGGGTGGAACATCATGAGCACTCCATCATTCTCCAAGAAATAAGAGAAGATCAAAGAGCAATGAGGGAGGAGCAACAAAGGCAAGGAAGGGACATAGAAGAGTTGAAGAACATCATTGGTCCTTCAAGAAGAAGACGCCACTAGAGGTGGATTCATTCCTTGTTCTTTATTTCTTTCTGTTTTCGGTTTTTAATTATTGTGTTTATCTATGTTTTGTGTCTTTATTTCATGATCATTAGTATGTAACCATGCCTTAAAGCTATGAATAAAATCCATTAATCCTTCACCTATCTTAAAAGAAAAATGTTTTAATTCAAAAGAACAAGAAGTGCATAATTTTCGAAATTATTAGTCAATTTAGTTTAATTATATTGATGTGGTGACAATGCTTTTGTTTTCTGAATGAATGAATGAACAGTGCATATGTCTTTTGATCTTGTTGTTTATGAGTGTTTAAAATTGTTGGTTCTTGAAAGAATGATGAACAAAGAGAAATGTTATTGATGATCTGAAAAACATCATGAAAATTGATTCTTGAAGCAAGAAAAAGCAGTGAAAAAAAAAAAAGTGGCGAAAATTTTAAAGCAAGGATCCAAGGCTTTGAGCATCAATGGATAGGAGGGCCCAAGGAAATTAAATCCAGGCCTAAGCGGCTAAATCAAGCTGTCCCTAACCATGTGCTTGTGTCATGAAGGTCCAAGTGAAAAGCTTGAGACTGAATGGTTAAAGTCGTGATCTAAAGCTAAAGAGTGTGCTTAAGAGCTCTGGACACCACTAATTGGGGACTTTAGCAAAGCTAAGTCACAATCTGAAAAGGTTCACCCAGTTATGTGTCTGTGGCATTTGTGTATCCGGTGGTAATACTGGAAGACAAAGTGCTTAGGGCCACAGCCAAGACTCATAAGTAGCTGTGTTCAAGAATCAACATGCTTAACTAAGAAAGTCAATAACACTATCCCAAATTCTAAGTTCCCCCAGAGACGCCAATACCTCTAAACTACAAAGGAAAAAGTGAGATGCCAAAACTGTTCAGAAGCAAAAAGCTACAAGTCCCGCTCATGTAATTAAATTAATATTCATTGATATTTTAGACTTTATAGTATATTCTCTTCTTTTTATCCTATTTTATTTTCAGTTGCTTGGGGACAAGCAACAATTTAAGTTTGGTGTTGTGATGAGCGGATAATTTATACGCTTTTTGGCATTGTTTTTATATAGTTTTTAGGATGATTAAGCTACTTTTAGGGATGTTTTCATTAGTTTTTATGTTAAATTCACATTTCTGGACTTTACTATGAGTTTGTGTGTTTTTCTGTGATTTCAGGTAAATTCTGACTGAAATTGAGGGATTTGAGCAAAACTCTGAAAAAGGATGACAAAAGGACTGCTGATGATGTTGGATTCTGACCTCCCTGCACTCGAAATGGATTTTCTGGAGCTACAGAACTCTAATTGGCGCGCTCTCAACGGCGTTGGAAAGTAGACATCCAGGGCTTTCCAGCAATATATAATAGTCCATACTTTATTCGAAGAATGACGACGTAACTTGGCGTTGAACGCCAAGTACATGCTGCTATCCGAAGTTAAACGCCAGAAAAACGTCATGATCCGGAGTTGAACGCCCAAAACACATCATAACTCGAAATTCAACTCCAAGAGAAGCCTCAGCTCGTGGATTGATCAAGCTCAGCCCAAACATACACCAAGTGGGCCCCGGAAGTGGATTTATGCATCAATTACTTACTCATGTAAACCCTAGGAGCTAGTTTATTATAAATAGAACATTTAACTATCATAATTTCATCCTGGATTGTATTTTGATCTAGTGATCACGTTTTAGGGGGGGCTGGCCATTCGGCCATGCCTGGACCTCTTTCACTTATGTATTTTCAACGGTGGAGTTTCTGCACACCATAGATTAAGGGTGTGGAGCTCTGCTGTACCTCAAAGATTAATGAAGTTCTATTTTCTTTTATTCAATTCTCTATCTTATTCTTATTCCAAGATATTCATTCGTACTCAAGAACATGATGAATGATGATGAGTTAGATAACCCTCATTATTATTCTCACTGATGAACGCGCGTGATTGACAACCACTTCCGTTCTACATGCAACAAGGCTTGAATGTGTATCTCTTAGATTCCCCAACAGAATCTTCGTGGTATAGCTAGATAGATGGCGGCATTTGTCTGGATCCGGAAAGTCCAACCTTGTCTGTGGTGTTCCGAGTAGGATCCTGGGAATCCGGAAAGTCTCACCTTGTCTGTGGTATTCCGAGTAGGATTCCGTTCATGAATGACTGTGACGTGCTTCAAACCTGTAACCTGATGGGCGTTAGTGACAGACGCAAAAGAGGGATTCTATTCCAGTGGGGGAGGGAACCAACCGGTGATTGGCCGTACTGTGACAGAGTGCGTGAGCATTAGCTTTCACTGCAAGGATGGGATGTAGTTATCAACCATGGGTGATGCCTCCAGACTGGTTAGCTGTGCGAGTGACAGCCGCATAGGATATTTCCCCGTGAGGATGAAAGTAGCCACAGTTGATGGTGAACCCCTATACAAAGCTTGCCATGGAAAGGAGTAAGAAGGATTGAGTGGAAGCAGTAGGAAAGCAGGCGTCCGAGAGCTCTACAGCATCTCCATTCCGCTTATCTGAAATTCCTACCAATGAATCTGCATAAGTGTTTCTATCCTTTTTATTATTTATCTCTTTTTATTTTCGAAAACCATAAACTATTTTAATCTCCCTAACTGAGATTTGCAAGGTGACCATAGCTTGCTTCATACCAACAATCTCTGTGGATTCGACCCTTACTCACGTAAGGTTATTACTTGGACGACCCAGTACACTTGCTGGTTAGTTGAACGGAGTTGTGAAATAATGAAGGTCAATTTCTAAAAGGAATAATCCCACAATGATACCAAAAGGTATAAAATAGGAATCACAATTTCGTCCACCAATTGCCTAGATGAATTGTGAGTTTGATTCATATGTTGTAGCTACCATATGCATTAAACTTTATCCTTATTTGGCATGCTAATCAAGAATTGTGCACTTTTGAATGATTATGATGATATCTTGGATTGGAATTTCAATAATGTACTTATTTATTGCTTTGAGTTGCTACCACCAAATCGATATGAAGAGTGACATTTGACTTCTTTTTGGTGAAATTTTGAACAAGTACATATTGAATTTAGTGAATTGAATGGAATTGCTTGTTCATCATGGTTTTAAGTCAATATAATCACATAACAAGGTATTTGTTTCTTGTTAATGCTTTGTATTTTTTTGAGTTGACTTGACTTAATTCTTATCAAGACTTGTCACTTTTTATAACAAGCACCTTATACATGTGATTATTTCCTTATTCCTAAGGATGAATAAGTAGTTTCTTTTTATCATTGAATTGGTTATTGTAAATTGTGCCATTTTTTATTAATTTTGAGCTTTCACTTGCACAATTTCATTATCCAATATCTCATATATTCAATTCACTTTAGCTGTGGTCACCTAGGTTTGTTTGTGCCTTATCTCTTGCTTATGTTTTACTTGCAACCTAGGCCACTTAATTGGGAAATTCATGTTTTTTTATTGATTATGTGGTTATCATTTTACCCGGCCAATGTGTGTTTTCTAAACCATGCACACTTAGAAGACACACATTATCTTTTATCATACCACACATCTAATTTTTCCTTAATTCATGTTTGTGTGTTTATATAGCATCCCGGAGCCCTAGTGCCCACCAGCTGAAGGTGGAGCTTCACACCTCTTCACCCCCGAATTCAGTGCATGCATGGAGGACCGTGCAATATTTAAGTGTGGGGGAGGATCCACAATTTTTAGGGCATAACTTTCTCTTTCTCAGCACTTTGCATTATTTTCTAGTTTTTAATAGTTATATTTTATGAATATTTATTAGTATTTTATTGCATTACATTTTGCTTAGTTTGCTTGTATATATCTTAGATTGTTTATAGTTTATTTTTAGTAAATATTTGCATTTGCATGGTAGAGTAAATAATTTTGGTAAAAACAAAAAAAAGAATTTTCAAGAAATATCTTTTGGGCGTTCCACTGATTAGATTTGAAAACTTGTTTTGAACTTGCTTGAAATATTCATTTTGTGGAACATAGAAAAGAGTTTGAACAAAATACCTAGTGAGAATTGAGCTTTGATTGTGTGGTTGCATATTTTCAATCACAAATTTTGTTCTTGTGTGATATACTCCTTTCATGATTGTGAACTTAGATTTGCTTTAATCTATATGTCCTATGTTTGATGTTTTGAATTGCATTTAGTATGATTGAGGCCATTTTTGAAATTGAGCTCACAAACCCATATGGCCAACCCTTACATCTACCTTTGTAAACCACTTTTGAGCCTTTAATTCCGCTTTGTTCTAATTTTAAGCACATAATTTTCCCTAAGTGAAAAACCATTATACCCATTGATTGTATCTTTGATTAGCTTGGGTTTGAGTGTCTGTGTGTGTTAATCAATTATGGGAGAAATTTGTGGGAAAACTTTGGTAGTTAGTGCTTTGGGTGTTCATTGAAAATATTTGGAAAAATGGGTAATCACTCATGCATCTATTACTTGGAACATATGCATAATACGTCTAATACAATAGTTAAATGTTCTATTTATAATAAACTAGCTCCTAGGGTTTACATGAGTAAGTAATTGATGCATAAATCCACTTCCGGGGCCCACTTGGTGTATGCTTGGGTTGAGCTTGGTCTATCCACGAGCAGAGGCTTCTCTTGGAGTTGAACTCCGAGTTATGACGTGTTTTGGGCGTTCAACTCCGGATCATGACGTTTTTCTGGCGTTTAACTCCAGACAGCAGCATGTACTTGGCGTTCAACGCCAAGTTACGTCGTCAATTTCCGAACAAAGTATGAACTATTATATATTGCTGGAAAGCTCTGGATGTCTACTTTCCAACGCCGTTGAGAGCGCGCCAATTAGATTTCTGTAGCTCCAGAAAATCCATTTTGAGTGCAGGGAGGTCAGATTCCAACAGCATCAGCAGTCCTTTTGTCAGCCTTTTTCAGAGTTTTGCTCAAGTCCCTCAATTTCAGCCAGAAATTACCTGAAATCACAGAAAAACACACAAACTCATAGTAAAGTCCAGAAATGTGAATTTAACATAAAAACTAATGAAAACATCCCTAAAAGTAGCTTGAACTTACTAAAAACTACCTAAAAACAATGCCAAAAAGCGTATAAATTATCCGCTCATCACAACACCAAACTTAAATTGTTGCTTGTCCCCAAGCAACTGAAAATCAAATAGGATAAAAAGAAGAGAATATACTATAAATTCCAAAATATCAATGAATATTAATTATAATTAGATGAGCGGGACTTGTAGCTTTTTGCCTCTGAACAGTTTTGGCATCTCACTTTTTCCTTTGAAGTTTAGAATGATTGGCTTCTCTAGGAACTTAGAATTTCGGATAGTGTTATTGACTTTCCTAGTTAAGCATGTTGATTCTTGAACACAGCTACTAATGAGTCTTGGCCGTGGCCCTAAGCACTTTGTTTTCCAGTATTACCACCGGATACACAAATGCCACAGACACATAACTGGGTGAACCTTTTCAGATTGTGACTCAGCTTTGCTAGAGTCCCCAGTTAGTGGTGTCCAGAGCTCTTAAGCACACTCTTTTGCTTTGGATCACGACTTTAACCACTCAATCTCAAGCTTTTCACTTGGACCTTCATGACACAAGCACATGGTTAGGGACAGCTTTGATTTAGCCGCTTAGGCCTGGATTTAATTTCCTTGGGCCCTCCTATCCATTGATGCTCAAAGCCTTGGATCCTTTTTACCCTTGCCTTTTGGTTTTAAGGTCTATTGGCTTTTTCTACTGCTCCTTCTTTTTTTTTTCTATTATATATATTTTTTTTCGCAAGCTTTCTTTTTTTTTTACTGCTTTTTCTTGCTTCAAGAATCAATTTCATGATTTTTTAGATCATCAATAACATTTCTCTTTGTTCATCATTCTTTCAAGAGCCAACAATTTTAACATTCATAAACAACAAGATCAAAAATTATGCACTGTTCAAGCATTCATTCAGAAAACAAAAAGTATTGTCACCACATCAATATAATTAAATTAAATTCAAGGATAAATTCGAAATTCATGTACTTCTTGTTCTTTTGAATTAAAACATTTTTCTTTTAAGAGAGGTGAAGGATTAATGGAATTTATTCATAGCTTTAAGACATAGTTACTACATACTAATGATCATGAAGTAAAGACACAAAATATGGATAAACACAACATTAAAAACCGAAAAGCAGAAAGAAATAAGAACAAGGAATGAATCCACCTGAGTGAGGGTGGCGTCTTTTGAAGGTCCAATGGTGCTCTTTGAGCTCCTCTATGTCTCTTCCTTGCTTCTGTTGAATGATTCCTAGTAATTTTGGTGTTCCTCCCCTTAGTTGCTTCCAATATTTGTGTGGAGGACAACTTATCCCCTGAGGTATCTCAGGGATCTCTTGATTTGCAGCCACATGTTCTACCACTGAGCTATGACGGCTTTATATTAGTCTTTCCATCTCCCAAGACTCAGAGGTGGAAGCTTTTGTCTTCCCTTTGAGGTTTCTCTGGCCTTAGGTGCCATTAATGGTAATGGAAAAGCAAAAAAAGCTATGCTTTTACCACACCAAACTTAAAATATTGCTCGCCCTCGAGCAAGAGAAGAAAGAAGAGAAGAAGAAGAAGAAGAAGAAAATGGAGGTGAGTGAGGGGAGATGGATTCGGCTATATGGGTGGGATTGGGTGGGAAAGAGAAGTTGAATTGTAAAGGTAGGTGGGGTGTATGGGGAAGAGTGGATAGATATAGGTGGTGAATGAAAAATAGAAGGGATGACCATGAATGGAGAGAGAGGGCGAGGTAGGTGGGGATCCTGTGAGGTCCACAGATCCTGAGGTGTCAAGGAATTCCATCCCTGCACCAAATAGGCATGTAAAATGCCTTTGCACACCATTCTGGCGTTTAAACGCCCATTGGTGCACGTTCTGGGCGTTCAACGCCATGTAAAGCATGTTTCTGGCATTGAACGCCAGTTTCATGCTTGTTACTGGCGTTCAGCGCCAGTTTTTCCTCTCTGGGCACATTCCTGGCGTTCAGCGCCAGAATGTTGCTTGTTTCTGGCGTTCAGCGCCAGAATGATGCTCTGTTCTGGCGTTGAACGCCAGCCAGATGCATCTTACTGGCGTTGAACGCCAGCCTGTGCGTCCTCCAGGGTGTGACTTTTTTTCTTCTGCTGTTTTTGATTCTGTTTTTAATTTTTATGATTTTTTCGTGACTCCTCATGATCATGTACCTAATAAAACACAGAACAATAATAAAATAGAATAAAATTAGATAAATAAAATTGGGTTGCCTCCCAACAAGCGCTTCTTTAATGTCAATAGCTTGACAGTGGCTCTCATGGAGCCACAAGGTGATCAGGTCAATGTTGTATAGTTGTCCACACCAAACTTAGAGTTTGGATATGGGATCTTAACACCAAACTTAGAGTTTGGTTGTGGCCTCACAACACCAAACTTAGAGTTTGACTGTGTGGGCTCTTCTTGACTCTGAACTGAGAGAAGCTCTTCATGCTTACTCTCTTCTGTCACAGAGGGATGGCCATGTGCCTTAAACACAAGGTAGTCCCCATTCAATTGAAGGACTAATTCCCCTCTGTTGACATCTATCACAGCTCCTGCTGTGGCTAGGAAAGGTCTTCCAAGGATGATGCAATCATCCTCTTCCTTCCTAGTGTCTAAGATTATGAAATCAGCAGGGATGTAAAGGCCTTCAACCTTTACTAACACGTCCTCTACTATTCCATAAGCTTGTCTCAATGACTTGTCTGCCAGTTGTAATGAGAACAAGGCAGGTTGTACCTCAATGATCCCCAGCTTCTCCATTACAGAGAGTGGCATTAGATTTATTCCTGACCCCAGATCACACAGAGCCTTTTTAAAGATCATGGTGCCTATGGTACAGGGTATTAAGAACTTGCCAGGATCTTGTTTCTTTTGAGGTAGAATTTTCTGAATCCAAGTATCCAGTTCATTAATGAGCAAGGGAGGTTCACTTTCCAAAGTCTCATTACCAAACAACTTGGCATTCAGCTTCATGATAGCTCCTAAATATTGAGCAACTTGCTCTCCAGTCACATCTTCATCCTCTTCAGAGGAAGAATAGTCTTCAGAGCTCATGAATGGCAGAAGGAGATTTAATGGAATCTCTATGGTCTCTGTATGAGCCTCAGATTCCTTTGGATCCTTAATAGGAAACTCCTTCTTGCTTGAGGAACGTCCCAGGAGGTTTTCCTCACTAGGATTTTTGTCCTCCTCCTCCTTTGTGCATTCGGCCACATTGATCACATCAATGGCCTTGCACTCTCCTTTTGGATTCTCTTCTGTATTACTTGGGAGAATACTGGGAGGAGTTTCAATGACTTTCTTACTCAGCTGGCCTACTTGTGCCTCCAAATTTCTAATGGAGGATCTTGTTTCATTCATGAAACTGAAAGTGGCCTTTGACAGATCAGATACTATATTGGCTAAATTAGAAGTGTTTTGTTCGGAATTCTCTGTCTGTTGCTGAGAAGATGATGGATATGGCTTGCTATTGCTCAGCCTATTGCGTCCACTATTGTTAAAACCTTGTTGAGGTTTTTGTTGATCCTTCCATGAGAAATTTGGATGATTTCTCCATGATGAGTTATAGGTGTTTCCATAAGGTTCACCCATGTAATTAACCTCTGCCATGGCAGGGTTCTCAGGATCATAAGCTTCTTCAGAAGCTGCCTCTCTAGTACTGTTGGATGCATGTTGCCATCCATTCAGATTTTGAGAGATCATGTTGACCTGTTGAGTCAACACTTTGTTCTGAGCCAATATGGCATTCAGAGTATCAATTTCAAGAACTCCTTTCTTTTGAGGTATCCCATTATTCACGGAGTTCCTCTCAGAAGTGTACATGAATTGGTTGTTTGCAACCATGTCAATGAGTTCTTGAGCCTCTTCAGGCGTTTTCTTCAGGTGAATAGATCCACCTGCAGAATGGTCCAATGACATTTTCGAAAATTCAGAGAGACCATAATAGAATATATCTAAAATGGTCCATTCTGAAAATATGTCAGATGGACATCTCTTGGTCAGCTGCTTGTATCTTTCCCAAGCTTCATAGAGGGATTCACCATCTTTTTGTTTGAAGGTTTGAACATCCACTCTCAGCTTGCTCAGCTTTTGAGGAGGAAAGAATTTATCCAAGAAGGCAGTAACCAGCTTATCCCAGGAGTCCAGGCTATCCTTGGGTTGTGAATCCAACCATATTCTAGCTTTGTCTCTTACAGCAAAAGGGAAAAGCATGAGTCTGTAGACTTCAGGATCAACTCCATTCGTCTTTACAGTCTCACAGATCTGCAAGAACTCAGTTAAAAACTGATAAGGATCTTCAGATGGAAGTCCATAAAACTTGCAGTTTTGTTGCATCAAGGCAACTAGCTGAGGTTTCAGCTCAAAGTTATTGGCTCCAATAGCAGGAATGGAGATGCTTCTTCCATCAAACTTGGACGTTGGCTTTGTGAAGTCACCAAGCATTCTCCTTTCATTATTATTATTTTCGGCTGCCATCTCCTTCTCTTGTTCGAAAATTTCTGAAAGGTTGTTTCTGGATTGTTGTAATTTAGCTTCTCTTAATTTTCTCTTCAGAGTCCTTTCAGGTTCTGGATCAATTTCAACAAGAGTGCCTTTATCCTTGTTCCTGCTCATATGAAAGAGAAGAAAATAAGAAAAGAAGAGGAATCCTCTATGTCACAGTATAGAGATTCCTTTATGTTAGTAGAAAAAGAAGGGGTAGAAGAATGAAGAGGGAGATTCGGATTTTTGGATGAAGAGAGGTGGAGAGAAGTGTTAGTATTTAAAATAATTAAATAGAAGGAGAAAAGAGAAGGGAAATTTCGAAAATAATTTTTGAAAAAGAGGTTAGTAATTTTCGAAAATTAGAGATAAAATGTAATTAAAATTAGAACATGAAACAATTAGTTAATTAAAAAGAATTTTTGAAAAAGGGATGAGATATTTTCGAAAATTAGAGAGGGAAAAGTAGTTAGGTGGTTTTGAAAAAGATAAGAAACAAACAAGAAGTTAGTTAGTTGATTGAAAAAGATTTGAAATCAAATTTGAAAAAGATACAAAGATAATAAGTTAGATAAGATTTTTTTTTGAAATCAAATTTTGAAAAAGATAAAATTTTTGAAAAAGATCAAAATAAAAGATAAAAAGATTTAATTCAAAATTTTGAAATTATTTACTTCACTAACAAGAAACTACAAGATAAGATTCTAGAACTTTAAGATTGAACCTTTCTTAACAAGAAAGTAACAAACTTCAAATTTTTGAATCAATCACATTAATTGTTAGCATATTTTCGAAAAATATGATATAAAAGATAAGAAAAAGATTTTGAAAAATAATTTTTAAATTTTCGAAAATAAAAAAAAAATGAAAAAGATATGATTTTTGAAAAAGATTTTGAAAAGATAAGATTTTTAAAATTGAAATTTTGACTTTGACTTGTAAGAAACAACTAATTTTGAAAATTTTTGACTAAGTCAACCCAAAATTTCGAAAATTATGAGAAAAGTAAGGAAAAGATATTTTTTTAATTTTTTGAATTTTTAATTATGAGAGAGAAAAACAACAAAAATACTCAATGCATGAAATTTTTAGATCAAAACAATGAATGCATGCAAGAATGCTATGAATGTCAAGATGAACACCAAGAACACTTTGAAGATCATGATGAACATCAAGAACATATTTTTGAAAAATTTTTGATGCAAAGAAAACATGCAAGACACCAAACTTAGAAATCTTTAATGCATGGAAAATATGAATGCAAAAATGCACATGAAAAACAACAAACAATACAAAACAAGAAATCATCAAGATCAAACAAGAAGACTTGTCAAGAACAACTTGAAGATCATGAAGAACACTATGAATGCATGGATTTTCGAAAAAATGCAAGAAAAAAAAATTTTAAAGCATGCAATTGACACCAAACTTAAAAATTGACTCAAGACTCAAACAAGAAACACAAAATAATTTTTTATTTTTATGATTTTATGAATTTTTTTTGAATTTTTATTAATTTTTTCGAAAATAATGTGAGGAAAAACGAAAAATAAAAGAAAAATTTTGAAAAAGATTTTTGAAAAGAAAATTACCTAATCTGAGCAACAAGATGAACCGTCAGTTGTCCATACTCGAACAATCCCCGGCAACGGCGCCAAAAACTTGGTGGACGAAATTGTGATCCTTATTCTTTAAGTTGCACTCCTTGTAAAATTATGGAATTTGAAATTGGCACGAGTGAACATAACTCCGTTCAACTAACCAGCAAGTGTACTGGGTCGTCCAAGTAATAAACCTTACGTGAGTAAGGGTCGATCCCACAGAGATTGTTGGTATGAAGCAAGCTATGGTCACCTTGTAAATCTCAGTTAGGCAGATTAAATTGGGTTATGGTTTCGAAAATTAATAAAAAGAAGAAATAATAAAAGGGATAGAATACTTATGCAGATTCATTGGTGGGAATTTCAGATAAGCATATGGAGATACTGTATGGCTCAAGGACGCCTACTTTCCTACTGCTTCAACTCAATCCTTCATACTCCTTTCCATGGCAAGCTGTGTATAGGGGTTCACCGTTCGACGATGGCTACTTTTAATCCTCTCGGGAAAATGGTCCTCTGCGGCTGTCACTCGCATGGCTAATCGTCTGGAGGCATCACACTGGCCGAAGGCAACATCCCATCCTCGCAGTGAAAACTACGTTCACGCGCTCTGTCACAGCACGGCTAATCACTGGTTGGTTTCCGCTCCTACTGGAATAGAATCCCTTGATTCTTTTGCGTCTGTCACTAACGCCCAGCACTTGCGAGTCTGAAGCACGTCACAGTCATTCATTACCGGAATCCTACTCGGAATACCACAGACAAGGTTAGACTTTTCGGATTCCCAGGATCCTACTCGGAATACCACAGACAAGGTGAGACTTTTCGGATCCTCATAAATGCCGCCATCTATCTAGCTTATACCACGAAGATTCTGTTGGGGAATCTAAGAGATACACATTCAAGCTCTGTTGCATGTAGAACGGAAGTGGTTGTCAATCACGCGCGTTCATAAGTGAGAATGATGATGAGCATCACATAATCATCACATTCATCATGTTCTTGGGTGCGAATGAATATCTTGGAATAAGAATAAGATAGAATTGAATAAAAGAAAATAGAATTGCATTAATACTTGAGGTACAGCAGAGCTCCACACCCTTAATCTATGGTGTGCAGAAACTCCACCGTTGAAAATACATAAGTAAAAGGTTCAGGCATGGCCGAATGGCCAGCCCCCTAAAATGTGATCAATAGCCTCTTAGGATGAAGAATAAAACAAAACTGAGACCAAAGATGTAACGTGGTCAAAAGACGTCTAATACAATAGTTAAATGTTCTATTTATAATAAACTAGCTCCTAGGGTTTACATGAGTAAGTAATTGATGCATAAATCCACTTCCGGGGCCCACTTGGTGTATGCTTGGGTTGAGCTTGGTCTATCCACGAGCTGAGGCTTCTCTTGGAGTTGAACTCCGAGTTATGACGTGTTTTGGGCGTTCAACTCCGGATCATGACGTTTTTCTGGCGTTTAACTCCAGACAGCAGCATGTACTTGGCGTTCAACGCCAAGTTACGTCGTCAATTTCCGAACAAAGTATGAACTATTATATATTGCTGGAAAGCTCTGGATGTCTACTTTCCAACGCCGTTGAGAGCGCGCCAATTGGAGTTTTGTAGCTCCAGAAAATCCATTTTGAGTGCAGGGAGGTCAGATTCCAACAGCATCAGCAGTCCTTTTGTCAGCCTTTTTCAGAGTTTTGCTCAAGTCCCTCAATTTCAGCCAGAAATTACCTGAAATCACAGAAAAACACACAAACTCATAGTAAAGTCCAGAAATGTGAATTTAACATAAAAACTAATGAAAACATCCCTAAAAGTAGCTTGAACTTACTAAAAACTACCTAAAAACAATGCCAAAAAGCGTATAAATTATCCGCTCATCAATTGCATATCTTTGTTATTGGATTAATAAAGGTCGAGTGGAAAACTTAAACTAATCAAGAATTCAATCATTTTAGTCCACTTGTTTGTTGATTGTTAGATGAAAAGCAAAACGTTGAAAGCATAATTAGGAGAAGATTTGAGTGAATTGACCCTTAGACACTGAGTGATTAGAGTCTATACACACCTGGTGAGGGTTCAATTACTCAATTCTATGTTTCCACTTATCTTATCATGTACTCTTGTAAGTTGCTTCATTTTTAATGACTTGAATTAATTCTTTAGATTTTGGTTGCATTAGAGGATTTCATTGCTTAGCCCTATTTGTTTATACTTACTTGGAAATTTGTTTGTTTTGTTTTCACCAACTTCATAGGAAACTATAGATAGATATATAGGTATAGATAGTATATACATACTTGCATGCATATAGATAGTTGCATTTAATAAGTTGATTACCCCTTTTGATAATTTTTCTTGTTGGTTTAGCATGAGGACATGCTATTATTTAAGTGTGGGGAAATTGATGAATCTATATTTGACAATATATTTTGGTTTGATTTGAGTGGATTTCATCACCTAAACCCACATTTATTCATGTAAATAGCATGCTTTTGTGTTTTCGCTCTAAATTGTGCCTAATTGTAAAAACATTCTATTTTGAGCTTAAATTAGTGATTTTAATCTCACTTTTATGCCATTCGATACCATGACATGTTTGTTGAGTGTGTTTAGGTCCTAGAGGCAAGTTTGGCAAGACAAAAGTGGAAGGAAGCATGTACAAAAGGAGAAAACATGAAGAAAACAAAGGAGAAGCACACATTGGAGTGTGCGTGCGCATAAACCACTGTGCGTACGCACAAGAACCATAAAGGCATGTGTGCATACGCACAGGTCCCAAGGCGTGACTATTTATTGCAAATCGTTTGGGGCGATTTCTGGGACTCCAGAGCCCAGTTTTTGCACTTTCTGAAGCTGATTCTTCCTATATCTAAGAGGGCCTCACTCCATGTGAAAGGAGAGAGAAATTAGGGTTAGTTTAGCATTATGTAGGTTGTTTTCTGGAGAGAGAAGCTTCCCTCTCTCTCTAGAAATTAGGGTTCTTAGTTTATTTGCTTATAATTTCCCCTTTTTAATTCTTGTTTTAATCTAGTTTCTTCTACCTTTCTTTGTTCTCTTGTCTTAATTTCCTTATTTATCATGTTTATTTCTCATTTTAGTTGTCTTTTTATGTTTATGCACACTCTTGTTACTTTAATTTACATTTAATGCAATTTTATGTTTCACGCCTCTTTATTGTTTAATTGAGTTGTTATTCTTATTGCTTTCCTTACTTTTGGTAGTTGTAGAATTTATATTTCTTGTTATTTTACCATACTTTATTTCTATGCCTACCAAGTATTTGATAAAATATTTGGTAGGATTTTAGCATAATTTTCTCACTTTTGATTAGAATTTGGGTGTTTGGGTGAACTTGAGTGGTGGATGTCCATTCCACATTGTGTGAGGGTTGTTAATTAATTTGGTTTCCTTTGACTCTAAGTGACCCATAAATAGTGTTGACTTAGGATTTAGGGATTGAGAATAATTATGCCTAGTTAACTTACCCTCGATGTAGGGTTGACTAATTGGGATTAATCCACACACAATTACTATGTTTGTGGTCCACAACTAGGATAAGAAGCCCTAATTTACTCAATTCTCACAAAGAGCTCTTTTTTACCATTTAAATTCCCATTTTGTTGCTTTAATTACTTTTCATTTAATTCATTGCATGCCCATTTAATTCCTTGCATCGTAACTTCTTGCCAATTGTCATCCAAACCCCATGTTCCTTCCATAGCCAATAATTTAGTACTTTAATTACAACTTCTAGGGAAGACGACTCGGAATTTAAAACTCCCAGTTAATTTTGTATTGATTGTGACATTTTTAGATTAAAATTTGATATTGATCAATTGTTGGATTTGAAACTATACTTACAAAGCCAATCTAATTTTGAGATAAATTTCGAACCCGCTTTAAGTTTTTATCAAGTTCACAAGCCATTAGCTTACAAAATAAATTGACATATTTTTTTTGTCATCCTTTGAAATAGTTCATATTATTTACTAAACTCAGGATTCTTCATTTCTTTGTTTTATATTCCATTCAATTTATTATATTCCTTAGTTGTAAAATAAAAATTTCTTATATATATATATATATATATATATATATATTTATATACACTTATATAAAGCTCTCATATCTTCTATGCGTCTACATTTAAAAAAAAAAAAAATTCTTCTACATACTTGTACATATAAACGATAAAAAATGACTTTATCAAACCATTTTTTCTCATTTTTTTCAATTTTTTACAAATTTAAAGAATTTATATTTTGTGGTAAAGTTGGTGATTATTTTAAAATATATAAAACTTGGGTGTCCGTGTCATTCAAAGTTAAACTTATTAGATATAGGACTTATCAAGCTATCCTATTTTCTATGCGTCTAGGTTTATAAAAATGGAACCTTCTTCTACATATTTGTATTTATAAACGATAAAAAATCACTTTATCAAACATTTTTTTTCTTTTTTTTTTCCAATTTTTCACAAATTTAATTTTTATTTGGGTATGCAATTCCTCGAGTGAATTGATCCAATCCATATCTAATCGGTTTGGATATAGTCCCAAAAATATTTTCTCAATTAAGATTTTCAAACTCAATTAAATCTGATCGTTTACACATTAAAAGACTAACTTTGACCTTTTAAAGACAAGTCAATTACGAGAGTCAATCCAAAATTAAATAACATAGAGACCAACAGAATAGAAAGTTAGAAAAAAACATCTTCGAATTATCTCTTACAATATTATAAACAATTAAGAGATTTTAATGATGACTCATTAAATTCCTTAAGTCAACTACACAGAAAAATTCAAAAAGGTTGAGTAAAGAACTTTGTGAGAAGAAGCTACAAAACTTATCTATAAAAGGGAATCAAAATGTAACTTTTCAGTCATCATATTTTAAATTTGAACCCATTTTAACTTGAATGTGAAGTGGTTTTTCAAATGGCGAATTTTCTGGTATGGTTGCCGAAAATCATCCATACGTCTGGATAATGTATGTCAATCTGTAAATTTTGATGCGTGTATGAATTGAAAGTACTGTATTCTGAACATCTTGATGTAAGATAAATAGATAATAACAGGAGAAGGAAAGCAGTGCTTCTCAGAAGTGATCGCTTCTTGGTTGGAGTGATTATGTTGCTAATGACAATTTATAGTTGTTAATCTTTATAGCAAGTGGGCCAAAGGATGAACTTTGTAGTTTTTGTGGACGACAATGTGGGCTGTTAATGCTTGTTTTTTAAAATAGTAATAAAATTCTCAAAGTGCCGCAGCATTTTTTGTGTTTAATTTGGTTGTTATTTTAGAGGTGTTCTTCTATACGTCCGAAGAGAAGTCATAGCAATGATCCAAAAAAAAAAAAAAGAAAAAGAGAAGTCATAATATTACTTCGTTGACAAATTCCATTTTCTTATCCATGAAGTTACTGGAGGAATGTAGATATATCTTTGATTGCATTGTTATCCATGACTTACTAAAAAACACTAACCATAATATTAGTAATTATATCTTAATGATAGATTTGTTTGAATGTTTTAAAGGAGAATGTCAACGAAAAAGAAGATAAGGGGCAATGAGCCAAAAGCAACCAAAATCAAGCTCTCCATTTTGTTAACATAAAACTTGATGTAATTTTCTTCAAAATAAATAAATTAAAAATTTCTATGAACTCTACAGATCTGGGAAGTCAATGTATTGAACATCCCAAACAATTTTATCCTTAAGATGATTCAAATAAATTATTGAAAAAATTAATCTTAAAGACTATTAACAAGAGCTAATTTCTAAAAAAAATTAATTATATTAAAATTATTATAAAGGATATGTTTAAATTAAATTTAAGAAAAAAGACCGAGTTTTTAAATAGATAATAATATCGTTGATCAATCTTTAGCACTAAAAATGTTAGAAAAAATAAATAATTCCTGTAATCCAAAAATTTTAAAATTCTAAATCCCTAAATTTAATAATCCTAAATTTTTTAATATTGCTTTATCAATATGGTAATATCTTGAGTATTATTCGTCTAACACCATTGATAATATCGATACACATACATTCTTTTGAAGGAGACATATTTCAATTATTTTTATTGTAATTTAGTCATCAGTAGTTGAAAAATAGAAAATCGAAGGAATTTAATTGAGAAATAAAAAGAGGGATCAGTAGTTGTCAAATTGAACTTATCCAACAATGGCCTAGTTTAGAGAGTCTAGTAAGTAACAATAGTGTTTCTTCTACAAATTTATTTTATCTTAGTGCTTGGGTGGTATTGCCATTGATTGCACTAAGGCTATGGTTATTATTTGTATTATTTATGAAAATTGTTTCGCATATGTAATGTCTTTTCTATGAAAAACAGAAAATAAAAAGTAAACTTGTACCAGAAATCAATAAGATGAACGAACTCATGGGGGAAAGAGTAAAATGAATCATTCTCTTTTTTATTAAAAATAACCATAAAAAGAATTTGAATAAGAGAATCATTAATGGTATTACTATATGTGTAAAACAATTCTTCACAACACTGCCGAAAAATCCAACGAGCCCACCAAGTATGTTTTCCAAAACTTATTATTATTTTTTTTTGGTTTAGCCAAAACTTATTTAACTACACCCTTCCATAGACAATGACACGTTAACAATTAGGCTAATTTAAGGGTGTTTGGCAACGTTATAAGTAAAAAAACATGTTTCTCTTTTCTGGAATTATCAAATTTTTGTTTGTCTAGTGTTTGAAACTTTTGGTTGGTTAATTTTTTTTTTTTCATAAATGCATAAGTGTGCATTCGAGATTACGTTTATAAGAAGCAAAAATTCTTAATTTTTGTGTTTTACTAATAATGGACTTTTAGTCACTAACACGTAACATTTATTTTCCTCTCACTTATTGTATTATCTATAAAATTTGTATTATTTCTTTTTATATTACCTTTTTTTACTATTTATCTGTATTTTTTTAGAAACCTTTTTGTTTAATATTATACACTTTTATAATTATGATTTTTGTGTATTATGTTTGTTATTATTTTTTTATAATATAATTTATTGATCTCATTAAGTAATATAAACGAAAAAATTATCCATAAAATAACAAATGTAAAAAATTTTAACATACTAAAAAAGAGATCTAAAAATATATTATATAAAAAGTTTATTAAAAAATAGATTAAAAAAATGAAGATGTATAAAAAAATAATACTATAATTTAATATCATGTCCTCTTTAGTAATTATCTATCTAACATCAAGTTTAACTAATGTTATCCAAATGATATTTATTTTATCAAAATAAATTTTGGTATGGAGTTGCCAAACATAAATCATGTTAACTTAAAGTTACTTCTACTCGAAATCAATTTAATAGAATCACTTTTATTTGCACTCCAGTTTAACAAACACAATCTAAACATACGCTTAGTAGTTATTTGCATAGTGTTAAACTCCAAAAATGCCCCTGAATGATTCAAACAATGACAAAGATGCACTCGAATTTTTGCTTTCGTAAGAATTGCCTTTTAATAATACCCTCTTATGCTAAGTTCATGAAAGAGATCTTAAGTCATAAGAAGGATTGGAGGGAAACTGAAAAAGTTTACCTCACTGAAGAATGCAGTGCAGTCATTCTGAAAAGCTTACCTGAGAAGCTTAAAGATCTCGAAAGCTTTACGATACCATGCACATTAGAGGGTACTTGTACCAAGCAAGCTTTATGTGATCTCGGGGCAAGTATTAACCTAATACCTGCATCTACTATCAGAAAGCTTGGTTTGACTGAAGAAGTCAAACCAACCCGGATATGTCTCTAACTTACTGATGGCTTCATTAAATACCCATCAGGCGTGATTGAAGACATGATTGTCAAGGTTGGGCCATTTGCCTTTTCCACTGACTTTGTGGTGCTGGAAATGGAGGAGCACAAGAGTGCAACTCTCATTCTAGGAAGACCTTTCCTAGCAATTGGACGAACCCTCATTGACGTACAAAAAGGGGAAGTAACCCTGAGAGTCAATGAGGACGAGTTTAAGTTGAATGTTGTCAAAGCTATGCAACATCCAGACACCCAAAATGACTGCATGAGCATTGATATTATTGACTCTCTGGTAAAAGAGGTCAATATGACTGAGAGTCTCGAATCAGAGCTAGAAGATATCTTTAAAGATGCTCAGCCTGATCAAGAGGAACCAGAGAGAATAATAGAACCTCTGAAAATTCCTTAGGAAGAGGAGAAACCTCCCAAACCCGAGCTCAAACAATTACCACCATCCCTAAAATATGCATTTCTGGGAGAAGGTGATACCTTTCCTGTAATCATAAGCTCTACCTTAGAGCCACAGGAAGAGGAAGCACTAATTCAAGTGCTAAGGACACACAAGACAGCTCTTGGGTGGTCCATCAGTGATCTTAAGGGCATTAGCCCAGCCAGATGCATGCACAAGATCCTATTGGAGGGTGACGCTAAGCTAGTGGTTCAACCACAAAGGCGGTTGAATCTAGCCATGAAGGAGGTGGTGTAGAAGGAGGTCACTAAATTACTAGAGGCTGGGATTATTTATCCTATTTCTGATAGCCCCTGAGTAAGCCCTATCCAAGTCGTCCCTAAGAAGGGTGGCATGACAGTGGTTCATAATGAAAAAAATGAACTGATTCCTACAAGAACAGTTACAGGGTGGCGTATGTGTATTGATTACAGAAGGCTCAATACAGCTACCAGAAAGGATCATTTTCCTTTACCATTCATAGACCAGATGCTAGAAAGACTAGTAGGTCATGAATACTACTGCTTCCTGGATGGATATTCAAGTTATAATCAAATTGCAGTAGATCCCCAGATCAAGAGAAAACAGCATTCACATGCCCATCTGGAGTATTTGCATACAAAAGGATGCCATTTGGTCTGTGAAATGCACCTGCAACCTTTCAGAGATGCATGCTCTCCATTTTCTCTGATATGGTGGAAAAATTTCTGGAAGTCTTCATGGATTGACTTTTCAATATTTGGAGACTCATTCAGCTCCTGTCTTGACCATCTAGCACTTGTTCTAAAAAGGTGCTAAGAGACTAACCTAGTTTTAAACTGGAAAAAATGTCACTTTATGGTGACCGAAGGAATTGTCCTTGGGCACAAAATTTCGAACAAGGGAATAGAGGTGGATCAAGCTAAGGTGGAGGTAATTGAAAAATTACCACCACCTACCAATGTTAAGGCAATCAGAAGCTTTCTGGGCATGCAGGATTCTATAGGAGGTTTATAAAAGATTTTTCAAAAATCGCCAAACCTCTGAGTAATCTACTAGTTGCTGACACGCAATTTATCTTTGATAAGGAGTGTCTGCAGGCGTTTGAGACTCTGAAAGCTAAGCTGGTCATAGCACCAGTCATCTCTGTATCAGACTGGATTTTTGACGATTAGATTTTTGACGGTTTAGAATTTCACTAATGAAATCTCGTTGAAGTATAGTCTCTAAACCAACAATAATCCTTTCATACAAAAATTTGTTTGTCACAAGTACAAACCCCTAAAATCTATAAACCGAAGTATTTAAACCTCGGGTCGTTCTCCCTCTTAGTCATCCTTAAATCATTAACAAAGAAAAGTCAAGTGAGCTATATCATCCTAGTCCATAAGTCCTACTTTCCCACTAATTGGGTTAATGAAGGCTAGAGTTAATGGCTATCAACTCAATCAATTGGACACTAGTGACTCAGAAATCCTAAGTTACCTTCTCAGCCAAGAACATAAATCCTACACTAAAATCCAACCAAGCATTTCATCAAACACTTGGAAGGCATAAAAGGAAACATAGTAGATCAACAACAAGAATGAAATCTAACAACAATTATTGAAAGAAATTGACAACAACAATCAAAGAAACTCTTTTATTATGAATTACCTTATTGAATTGGAAGAGAAAGTAGAAGAAACAATACTAGATCTAAACAAAATACAAGACAACATAAGAGAGATTATACAAAAGAAGGAAAGAAGAATCAATGTAACTACAAGGAATTGAGAATAGAAGTAGAAGAAGAGATCTAATCTAAATCTAAGAACTAAACCTATCCTAATCCTAATTCTAGAGAGAAGTGAGAGCTTCTCTCTCTAGAAACTACTTAACTAAAACTATCTATCTAATGATCTAAAATTAGTCTATGGATGTGAATGTGTTAATGTCATGTCAATCCCTCAATCCTGGCTCTTATATGCATTTTGGTGCCAAAGTTGGTTGCTGAAACCTTCCCAAAATCGCCAGGCACGTGTTGCCTTAATGAGGTCATGTGCCATCATCGCGTGTGCGCGCATGGTACGCGTGCGCGTCCTTGGCCTGTCTCGCAATGTGCGCGCGAGCGCCTTGTGCGCGTGCGCGTGCTTGGCTGGCTTTGCTTCTTTGACTTTTTGCTTCTCTCCATTTGCATGCTTCTTCCTTGCTTCCTTTGATCCATGCCTAGCCTATCCATCCTGAGATTACTAACAAACATATCAAGGCATCTTATGGAATCAAAGAGAAATAGCATTCATCAAAATAAGACTTAAAAGCATTTTTTTACACTTAAGCAAATATGGGAGAGATTACGAAATCATGCTAATTCCTAGGCTAAATGTGACAAAAGGCTATCAAGATGCTCTAAATTCAATACAAAACAAACCGTCAAATTGGGGTTTGTCAACCTCCCCCACACTTAAGCCTTAGCATGTCCTCATGCTAAAATAAGAAGGAACTAAGGGTCATGACATTTGAATACAACTAAACTACATGATCCTATCTAATTGCAATTATCTAAGCAAATGGAAATGCTTAGTTCAAACAAATTAATTCCCAAGAGAGCATGTCTAAGCACAAGAGCTAGGCAATAGGAATTAAGTCCAAACCACAATTGTATTGAATTATCAAAAAGAGTTCAAACTTGCAAGAATATAGATATATGGGTGAATACATGTGATTGAACTTTTGAACCCTCCCGGATGTGTATCCCTCTCTTTTCACTCAAGTTTTAAGGGTTAATTCACTCAATTCTCTTCTAATCATGTTTTCCAAAATTTGATTTTTCTTCTAACAATCAACCCTTATTCAATGCATGCATACATTCATCATGAGGTCTTCCATTTAGGTTGTAATGGGGTTAGGGTCAAGGTAGGATCATTTATGGTTAAGTGGATTAGGATTGAATCTTTGATTAACATAGACTTTCCCACCTAACCTATTTAATGACCTATACAATTTCAAACTATTCTAACTACCCATTCTTCACTTTTTTCTTACATACTCATGCATTCTTATTTGATTCATAACACCTATGCATTGATTCCTTTTTTATTGACTTCACCTTGGGGCATTTTGTCCCCTCTTTCTTATATATTTTTTTCTCTTTTCATCTTCTTTTTTTTTTTTCTTTTTTTTTTTTTCATTCATTTTTTTTCTTTATATTTTTTTTTTTCTTTTTTCTTCTTTCAAACTATATACAAGAACATCAATGCATAAGGTCTTTACATTTAATCAATACATGAATATGTACCCAATTCCTAAACATGAAAGTGTACTACCCCTTTTATCCTATCCAATGTTCCCAAGCCTCACACTTGAATAATAAACACTCTCACTAGCCTAGACTAATAAAGATCCAAACAAGGACTTTTCATTGGTTTTCCGCCTTGGGCTTGTAATGAGCTAAATTGAGAATAAGTTGGCTAAGCATAGGCTCAAAATTGGCTAACAATGGAGAGTAAAAGGTTGGCTATTTGGGTAAGTGGCTAATGAAGTAATGGCCTCAATCATACAAATGCATAAATACAAGAATTAAATGGACATATAGAATCAAGCAAATCAAGGATTACAATCATAGAAAGAGAACAATTTCACACAAGAATGGGAAATAAGTGGTTATAAAATGTAACCACATCAATAGGCCCAATCTCACAAGCTTGTGTCTCAATTCAATACATGCTTCACAAAGTATGAAATTCAAGCAAGTTTCACCAAAAATTCTCTTTCAATCAATTGGGTCAATGCTCTATATTTAAACTTTTCCTTGAAAAATCTCAATGTTGACTAAGCATTGTTGTAATTGAGAAATTCAAAGATTTCTTAGTTCACCCTTCCTTTTTTTCACTCGAAATCAATTTCTTATGCAAAAGGTGACTAAGCATTTTGCAATTCAAGTATGATTTCTAATCACAACCACACTAAAATTAAAGATAAACAAATGTATAAAAAAATCCAACTAAAGGGATGGAATCTATCATCGAAACATCTAAAAATATCCAAACATCAAAATACCTAAAATCCAAAATACGCAATAAAAGTATCCAAAACAACTAGAAATGCATCAAAATATATACAAAGTGTGCAAAGTAAGATAACTAGGCTGAAAAGTTCACCGGTTCCCAAATAATGCTACCGGTGCCCTCCCCACACTTAAAACCAAGCATCGTCCTCGATGCTAAACCGGAGGATCGGTGGGAGGTACAACGATAGGCTCTGGCTCGGGCTGTGGGACCGGCTCCTCCTGAGTCTGTGGCTGCTCTGTAGTGCCAGGGGCATCCTGCTGAACCGGTGCCTCCGCATCCTCCCCCGGATGATCCTGCTCATCGGAGGCTGGAGAATCGGGGAGCGGAGGTAGCTCAGCACCCAAAGAAATAAGTGCCTGGTCCATCCGATCCAAACGTCGTCTAACATGGCGTCGCTCTCGCTCTAAGAATCGGAAAGACGCTGAACCAGGAGATAAGTAGGCTCAGGGGCAGCTGTAGGATCAGTAGATGATGAAGGAGCTGCCGTGGAGGATGATGGGGCAGCTGTAGGGGCCGATGGTGAAGGTGTCCCAATGACAGCTCTAGCCCGAGAGCGGCGTCTAGCAGGTGGCCTCTCGTGCACCCAACCACCCCAGGGGATAGTAACCTCCCTGTCATCAGCATCAGGGGTGGTGGTCGCACATCATCGTCCAGCCATGGAACCTCAGCTAGGGCCGCCATACTCGTGACCAAGGTAGGAAATGGGAGTAGGCCACGATATGCGCCCGCCACATACACTGTCGGATAAGCCTAGGGAAAGAGACCTCCTTCCCCTCCATAACACACCCAATCAGTAGAAGCATCTCCATAGGAATCTCAGAGAAGTGGGTGGTGGGAAGGACATAGCAAGCGAATATCATCTGCCAAGTCTTGGCCTCACGAGTCAGATGAGTAAATAGCATCCCTTTCGGCTTGGTGTTGTTGGCATCCATAACCCATGTGGCATCTGGTATCCCAATAACAGTCCTGAGTGCCTCATAATCAAAAGTCATGCTGTGTATGGCTAACTCAGCCCCGCTGATGGGCACACAGCTCATCGGGGACATGGCGGCACTGTAGCGCCTCCTCAATCGCAGTCTCAGTAATCATAATTTCCCTACCCCTCACCTGAACCGAATCCAAAGTTGGGCGGAAGAAGTTGCAGTAGAATTCCTTCACCCAAGATATATTGATATCACCCAATTCCCGGTCAACAAAGTCAATGCCCAAATCAAGGATCCGACCGGTAATGGATCGTCTCACATCATTAGGTAGAAGTAACTTCTTCTCAATGTTTAGCTTTGTGGTTCGATATCTAGAAAACCGGAGCTCACAGTATAGGTTGGGGAATTTGTCCGGGTCGGTGGAAGGCAGTAACTGGTTTTCTTTTTCCTCATCATTCAATGGGTTCTTAGCATAATGCTTGTAGATGGAAGGAATGGAGGGGGTAGAGTGTTTTCTCTTCTTCGAGGTGGTGGCTATGGCTTTGCCTTTATCCGACATCCTGAAAAATATGATTGAATATATAAAACATTTAGCATGTAGCAAAGAAGGCATGTTCAGGATACAATTATCAAAGAATAATCATGATGTTGCAATGAATATGCAAAAGTGAACAAGTAAACCAAAAGCGTGCAAACTTCATTAAGGTCAACAACTCATCTTGAAAAGGCAATAATATCATCAAATGATTAAAAGAATTGTTAAAGATGGGTAAAGGTGAGTGGAAGTTAGTTGGTTAAAGAAATTAGTTAGTTAGAAAAGTAGATTAGTGATATGATGATATTGATGCGCAATGAAAGGAGAGTTGTGATTCATGTTCACAATGAATAATGCAAATCGAGAAGTCAAAAAGGAAACGGAATTTTGCCCAAAATTGAATTAAAGACCAAAATGAACTAATTTCCTTGAAAATCGGGCAGCATTCCGGCTTAAAATTGGACGTTCCCGGATAGCAAATTAGCATAATTAGCACAGAAACAACATCAAACAAGCACAGTAGCAGTGGCATAGTATTCAGGCAACAAGAAATGCATAAGAACAGTCCAAAAGCAGCATACAACATCCAAATAAGCAGACAGCAAGTAAGCACAAACGGAGCACTTATCAGGCCTAGAATCCTCTATCCAGCCCTAGCTACCTAACCGCAAGTATATCTAGCTATCCTAACATACAGAATTTGAATTTAACTAACTAACATACAATTAGACTAACTAACAGAAATTAAGAATAAAAGGAAAAGCAGAAAAGATACAGAATCGGAGCAGGAACCTGGGAGCAGGGGCATTAAGAATGGGAGGGAGAATGGGGTGGCAATCGGGTCCGGAGCTGCGCCGCCGTGGACGGTGGCTGGGAGGAGTAGAGAGAGCCGGAGTGGAGAGAGAAAGGGAGTGAGTGGAGGAGCGAGAGAGAGGGACGTGGTGGTGGTTGAGAGAGTGTGTGCGTTGGCCGGAGGTGGTGGCCGGAAAGGTTGAGGTGGTGGTTATGGGGGTTGAGAGGAGGAAGAAGAAGGGGAAATGGGGGGAAGTGCGCTGCGGCGCAACGTTCCTCGCGTATTAGGGTTCCCATTTTTTTTGAATCGGCGCGGGCGCGCACCTTGCGCGTCCGCGTCCCTTGATGAAACTTGGGACCTACGCGTGCGCGTACAACACGCTTGAACGTGGATGAGCAAAATGAGGAAGGGACGCGTGCGCGTACAGTGCGCGCACGCGTGCATGGAGTTGGGCTAGGGGCTTAGAGTTGGCCCAACTCAGGCCTAACTCTCTGGAGAATGGCCTAGGAGTCTCGCCATCAGATCTGCGCGCACGCGGCATGTACGCGTCCGCGCGCATCGAGAGAAATGGAGATCCACGCGTGAGCGTGCAGTGAGCTCTAGCGTGGGATGGCAGAAGAGGTAAAGGCGCGTGCGCGTACAGCGCGTGCACGCGTACAATAGATTGGGCCTGAGGCTTAGAGTGGGCTTGAGGCACGCCCAACTCTCGGGTCCGTGGCCTAGATTGGTGGCAGCACGCAAGGGACGCGCGCGCGGCAAGTGCGCGTCCGCGTAAGTTGATGATTGATGCCAAGATGGCGCGCACGCGGCATGTGCGCGTCCGCGCGAAGCAAGTTGGGCCAGGGCTTAAGGTTGGCCCAGAACTGGCTCAACTCTCTGTGGATTGGCTCAAACTTTGCAGCAGCGAATCGGCGCGGCCGCGGCAAGTGCGCGTCCGCGTGAATGTCCATATTCTTAAGGACGGCGCGCACGCACGTTGTGCGCGTATGCGTGTATTGTGTTGGGCTTAAGGCATAGTGTTTGCCCAAGGGAGGCCCAACTCTCGGGAGTGTGGCTCATGGTGCGTCCACACAAGGACGCGTGCGCGTACATGGTGCGCTCACGTCCACCCCCTTTTTTTTTTTCAGAAAACAAATTGCTGGGTGCTCCCCTTAGTGTTCACAACTCTTATTCCCTCAACCATCATTCAATTCACAAAAAATACAATTTATTTGATATTATTCATCTACTACTAAACACATCATGCATGTGACTAAGCTAACAATTAAGTTGTACAAACAAATTTGTATGAAACATCTACCTACAATGGTAACTCAAATCACTTATTAAGTAAATTTAGAAGAGTGGAAAGAGTTTACCATGGTGGGGTGTCTCCCACCTAGCACTTTTAGTTTAAGTCCTTAAGTTGGACATTTTGAGAAGCTTGTTGTCATGGTGGCTTATGCTTGTACTCATCCTTTAATCTCCAAGGATCTTTGCTCCTCAATTGGTTGACAGAGTTTCCAACCGTCTTCACCAAGCTTGGGCAAAGTTCAACCCAAGATATGAGTCCCCATAGTTGGTCTTCACATAGCGAACCGGGATCCCATATCTTATTTTCGCATCCAACCATTAGTTGAGTTTCATGATTTTGTCGGATGGATGGATGGCACAAATGTGGTTGACCCATAGAATCCTCTTTATTCCACCAATGCTTCCTTCTAGATCCATACAAAGTGATCCTTGTCCCAACATCATCCCTATACCTTGAGGCCTTGACCTTGATGAGCTTAACACCTACTTTCCAACCACTACACAACTCATTCTTACTTTTAATTCCACAAAGAGTTCTAAGTTGACCATCATTTTCAATCAAACCATATTCAAGTGAGAAATTAAAGCTTAGGGATAGAGATTTCACCCACTTAAATGTTGTATTGGATGGCAATTTGGGAAAGGAGGTGTCCCCACACTTAGACAACGCAAGGTCCACTTCCTTGTGCTCTTCTTTAATTGTTTCCACCTCTTCATAATTTTCTTCAATTTCAACCTCATCGTCTTTGTTACGTGGCTTGGTGTTATCTTCAAGAACTTCATCTTGTCTAATGAGAGGTGATTCAATTTTGGATAGAAATTCATTGATGAATGAGTTCATCTCTTGATCAACCTCTTCATATTCTTCAATTTCAATATATACCATGCCAATTCCGTCTTCCTTGGGAGGTTGTGCACACTCTTCTATAATTTCAACTCCACGTCCAACGGGTGAGGATTCCATTGTAGAGAGAAATTCATCCATGATTGCATCCATCTCTTGATAAGCCTCTTCTAAGTCTCCAATGATGGTATGCCTTGGAGGTTGCGCACCCTCCTCAACATCAATGTCAAGCTTCTTGGAGGAGTTCTCCATGATGCTACATTCCCATGGACTTTCAACATCTCCTAAATCTTCAACCACTTCTTCCTTTTCTTCAATGATCATAGGTTTCTCCAATTGTTCCAACACAAAACTCGACTCCTCCTTCTTCACCGGATTTTCTGATTTCTCCTTCATGCTTTGTCCTTCTCTTGACGTTCCACATGTGGTCACGGAAGTACCTTGAGTATTCAAGCATTGGTAGGCTAAGGTGGACACCACCTTGGTCAAGTTGGTCACGAACTCAAGTGTATCCCGCTTTATGGCCTCTTGTCCTTGAAGTAACAAAGTGAGAGAATTGTCTATTGGGGCTTGTGGTGGGTAGAAAGGTTCATCGTTTCGGAGAGAGGGTTCATAATAGGAAGGTGGTTCTTCTTGGTAAGGTTGTGGAGATTGTGTGTATTGAGGTGGTTCTTGGTAGCGATCTTGATAGGGTTGTGGTGGTTCTAAGGGTTCTTGCTCATAATGGTCATAAAAGTATGGTATGGATGGTTGGTATATGATGGATATGGATTATAGGAAGGTGCTTGGTATGGAAAGGCTCGTGAGAATGGTTGAGGTTCATGTTGAGGATGAGATTCATAGGCATATGATGGTGATTGTTGAGTGTCACAAAAGAGTCATCATAGCCGTTAAATTGACATGCATTAGGATGGAAATTATACCTATAAGTGTCCGGAGGTTGATGCCAATAGGAGTGATCAATTCCTTGAGGCTCCTCCCATCTTGGAGTGTTCCATCCTTGGTACATGTTAGCATTGAAGTTCACATTCCCTACAACACAATTAGAGCCAAACTCATAGCCAAAGTGAGAATTCATTATGGAAAAACAAAATAAAACTAACAAAATCTAGTAAACAAGCAAAAGACAAACTATTTACACTATTCACATATGTACAATAACCAATAACACAACACCATTGCAAATCCCCGGCAACGGCGCCATTTTGACGATTAGATTTTTGACGGTTTAGAATTTCACTAATGAAATCTCGTTGAAGTATAGTCTCTAAACCAACAATAATCCTTTCATACAAAAATTTGTTTGTCACAAGTACAAACCCCTAAAATCTATAAACCGAAGTATTTAAACCTCGGGTCGTTCTCCCTAGGATTTACAATAAAGTGTCTTGTTATTGGTTGTGAGTTATTTTGGGGTTTTAGATGAGGAACATGAATAGTAAATGGTAAGGAAACTTTATTAACAAAATGGTCTTGGCAAGATTTGGTTGTCAAGGGTCTTCATCATTATCACTAGCCACAAGTATGGTAGTTGCAAGGATTAATCCTACTTAGTCATCCTTAAATCAATTAACAAAGAAAAGTCAAGTGAGCTATATCAATCCTAGTCCATAAGTCCTAGCTTTCCACTAATTGGGTTAATGAAGGCTAGAGTTAATGGCTATCAACTAGCAATCAATTGGACACTAGTGACTCAAGAAATCCTAAGTTACCTTCTCAAGCCAAGAACATAAAATCCTACACTAAAATCCAACCAAGCATTTCATCAAACACTTGGAAGGCATAAAAGGAAAACATAGTAGATCAACAACAAGAATGAAATCTAACAACAATTATTGAAAGAAATTGACAACAACAATCAAAAGAAACTCTTTTATTATGAATTACCTTTATTGAATTGGAAGAGAAAGTAGAAGAAACAATACTAGATCTATAACAAAATACAAGAACAACATAAGAGAGATTATAACAAAAGAATGGAAGAAGAATCAATGTAACTACAAGGAATTGAGAAAATAGAAGTAGAAGAAGATGAATCTAAATCTAAATCTAAGAACTAAACCTAATCCTAATCCTAATTCTAGAGAGAAGTGAGAGCTTCTCTCTCTAGAAACTACTTCTAACTAAAAACTATCTATCTAATGATCTAAAATTAGTCTATGGATGTGAATGTGTTAATGTCATGTCAATCCCCTTCAATCCTTGGCTCTTATATGCATTTTGGTGCCAAAGTTGGTTGCTGAAACCTTCCCAAAATCGCCAGGCACGTGTTGCCTTAATGAGGTCATGTGCCATCATCGGCGCGTGCGCGCATGGTACGCGTGCGCGTCCTTGGCCTGTCTCGCAATGTGCGCGCGAGCGCCTTGTGCGCGCGAGTGCCTTGTGCGCGTGCGCGTGCTTGGCTGGCTTTGCTTCTTTGACTTTTTATGCTTCTCTCCATTTGCATGCTTCCTTCCTTGCTTCCTTTGATCCATGCCTAGCCTATTCCATCCTGAGATTACTAACAAACATATCAAGGCATCTTATGGAATCAAAGAGGAAATAGCATTCATCAAAATAAGACTTAAAAAGCATGTTTTTACACTTAAGCACAAATATGGGAGAGATTACGAAATCATGCTAATTCCTAGGCTAAATGTGACAAAAGGCTATCAAGATGCTCTAAATTCAATACAAAACAAACCGTCAAATTGGGGTTTGTCAACCTCCCCACACTTAAGCCTTAGCATGTACTCATGCTAAAATAAGAAGGAACTAAGGGTCATGACATTTGAATGCAACTAAACTACATGAATCCTATCTAATTGCAATTATCTAAGCAAATGGAAATGCTTAGTTCAAACAAATTAATTCCCAAGAGAGCATGTCTAAGCACAAGAGCTAGGCAATAGGAATTAAGTCCAAACCACAATTGTATTGAATTATCAAAAAGAGTTCAAACTTGCAAGAATATAGATAATATGGGTGAATACATGTGATTGAACTTTTGAACCCTCACCGGATGTGTATCCGCTCTTTTCACTCAAGTGTTTAAGGGTTAATTCACTCAATTCTCTTCTAATCATGTTTTCCAAAATTTGATTTTCTTCTAACAATCAACCCTTATTCAATGCATGCATACATTCATCATGAGGTCTTCCATTTAGGTTGTAATGGGGTTAGGGTCAAGGTAGGATCATTTATGGTTAAGTGGATTAGGATCGAATCTTTGATTAACATAGACTTTCCCACCTAACCTATTTAATGACCTATACAATTTCAAACTATTCTAACTACCCATTCTTCACTTTTTTCTTACATACTCATGCATTCTTATTTGATTCATAACACCTATGTATTGATTCCTTTTTTATTGACTTCACCTTGGGGCATTTTGTCCCCTCTTTCTTATATATTTTTTTCTCTTTTTCATCTTCTTTTTTTTTCTTCTTTTTTTTCTTTTTCATTCATTTTTTTTTCTTTATATTTTTTTTTCTTTTTTCTTCTTTCAAACTATATACAAGAACATCAATGCATAAGGTCTTTACATTTAATCAATACATGAATATGTACCCAATTCCTAAACATGAAAGTGTACTACCCCTTTTATCCTATCCAATGTTCCCAAGCCTCACCAACTTGAATAATAAACACTCTCACTAGCCTAGACTAATCAAAGATCCAAACAAGGACTTTTCATTGGTTTTCCGCCTTGGGCTTGTAATGAGCTAAATTGAGAATAAGTTGGCTAAGCATAGGCTCAAAATTGGCTAACAATGGAGAGTAAAAGGTTGGCTATTTGGGTAAGTGGCTAATGAAGTAATGGCCTCAATCATACAAATGCATAAATACAAGAATTAAATGGACATATAGAATCAAGCAAATCAAGGATTACAATCATAGAAAGAGAACAATTTCACACAAGAATGGGAAATAAGTGGTTATAAAATGTAACCACATCAATAGGGCCAAATCTCACAAGCTTGTGTTCTCAATTCAATACATGCTTCACAAAGTATGAAATTCAAGCAAGTTTCACCAAAAATTCTCTTTCAATCAATTGGGTCAATGCTCTATATTTAAACTTTTCCTTGAAAAATCTCAATGTTTGACTAAGCATTGTTGTAATTGAGAAATTCAAAGATTTCTTAGTTCACCCTTCCTTTTTTTCACTCGAAATCAATTTCTTATGCAAAAAGGTGACTAAGCATTTTGCAATTCAAAGTATGATTTCTAATCACAACCACAACTAAAATTAAAGATAAACAAAATGTATAAAGAAAAATCCAACTAAAAGGTATGGAATCTATCATCGAAAACATCTAAAAATATCCAAACATCAAAATACCTAAAATCCAAAATACACAATAAAAGTATCCAAAACAACTAGAAATGCATCAAAATATATACAAAATGTGCAAAGTAAGATAACTAGGCTGAAAAGTTCACCGGTTCCCAAATAATGCTACCGGTGCCCTCCCCACACTTAAAACCAAGCATCGTCCTCGATGCTAAACCGGAGGATCGGTGGGAGGTACAACGATAGGCTCTGGCTCGGGCTGTGGGACCGGCTCCTCCTGAGTCTGTGGCTGCTCTGTAGTGCCAGGGGCATCCTGCTGAACCGGTGCCTCCGCATCCTCCCCCGGATGATCCTGCTCATCGGAGGCTGGAGAATCGGGGAGCGGAGGTAGCTCAGCACCCAAAGAAATAAGTGCCTGGTCCATCCGATCCAAACGTCGTCTAACATGGCGTCGCTCTCGCTCTAAGAATCGGAAAAGACGCTGAACCAGGAGATAAGTAGGCTCAGGGGCAGCTGTAGGATCAGTAGATGATGAAGGAGCTGCCGTGGAGGATGATGGGGCAGCTGTAGGGGCCGATGGTGAAGGTGTCCCAATGACAGCTCTAGCCCGAGAGCGGCGTCTAGCAGGTGGCCTCTCGTGCACCCAACCACCCCAGGGGATAGTAACCTCCCTGTCATCAGCATCAGGGGGTGGTGGTCGCACATCATCGTCCAGCCATGGAACCTCAGCTAGGGCCGCCATACTCGTGACCAAGGTAGGAAATGGGAGTAGGCCACGAATATGCGCCCGCCACATACACTGTCGGATAAGCCTAGGGAAAGAGACCTCCTTCCCCTCCATAACACACCCAATCAGTAGAAGCATCTCCATAGGAATCTCAGAGAAGTGGGTGGTGGGAAGGACATAGCAAGCGAATATCATCTGCCAAGTCTTGGCCTCACGAGTCAGATGAGTAAATAGCATCCCTTTCGGCTTGGTGTTGTTGGCATCCATAACCCATGTGGCATCTGGTATCCCAATAACAGTCCTGAGTGCCTCATAATCAAAAGTCATGCTGTGTATGGCTAACTCAGCCCGCTGATGGGCACACAGCTCATCGGGGACATGGCGGCACTGTAGCGCCTCCTCAATCGCAGTCTCAGTAATCATAATTTCCCTACCCCTCACCTGAACCGAATCCAAAGTTGGGCGGAAGAAGTTGCAGTAGAATTCCTTCACCCAAGATATATTGATATCACCCAATTCCCGGTCAACAAAGTCAATGCCCAAATCAAGGATCCGACCGGTAATGGATCGTCTCACATCATTAGGTAGAAGTAACTTCTTCTCAATGTTTAGCTTTGTGGTTCGATATCTAGAAAACCGGAGCTCACAGTATAGGTTGGGGAATTTGTCCGGGTCGGTGGAAGGCAGTAACTGGTTTTCTTTTTCCTCATCATTCAATGGGTTCTTAGCATAATGCTTGTAGATGGAAGGAATGGAGGGGGTAGAGTGTTTTTTCTTCTTCGAGGTGGTGGCTATGGCTTTGCCTTTATCCGACATCCTGAAAAATATGATTGAATATATAAAACATTTAGCATGTAGCAAAGAAGGCATGTTCAGGATACAATTATCAAAGAATAATCATGATGTTGCAATGAATATGCAAAAGTGAACAAGTAAACCAAAAGCGTGCAAACTTCATTAAGGTCAACAACTCATCTTGAAAAGGCAATAATATCATCAAATGATTAAAAGAATTGTTAAAGATGGGTAAAGGTGAGTGGAAGTTAGTTGGTTAAAGAAATTAGTTAGTTAGAAAAGTAGATTAGTGATATGATGATATTGATGCGCAATGAAAAGGAGAGTTGTGATTCATGTTCACAATGAATAATGCAAATCCGGGAAGTCAAAAAGGAAACGGAATTTTGCCCAAAATTGAATTAAAGACCAAAATGAACTAATTTCCTTGAAAATCGGGCAGCATTCCGGCTTAAAATTGGACGTTCCCGGATAGCAAATTAGCATAATTAGCACAGAAACAACATCAAACAAGCACAGTAGTAGTGGCATAGTATTCAGGTAACAAGAAATGCATAAGAACAGTCCAAAAGCAGCATACAACATCCAAATAAGCAGACAGCAAGTAAGCACAAACGGAGCACTTATCAGGCCTAGAATCCTCTATCCAGCCCTAGCTACCTAACCGCAAGTATATCTAGCTATCCTAACATACAGAATTTGAATTTAACTAACTAACATACAATTAGACTAACTAACAGAAATTAAGAATAAAAGGAAAAGCAGAAAAGATACAGAATCGGAGCAGGAACCTGGGAGCAGGGGCATTAAGAATGGGAGGGAGAATGGGGTGGCAATCGGGTCCGGAGCTGCGCCGCCGTGGACGGTGGCTGGGAGGAGTAGAGAGAGCCGGAGTGGAGAGAGAAAGGGAGTGAGTGGAGGAGCGAGAGAGAGGGACGTGGTGGTGGTTGAGAGAGTGTGTGCGTTGGCCGGAGGTGGTGGCCGGAAAGGTTGAGGTGGTGGTTATGGGGGTTGAGAGGAGGAAGAAGAAGGGGAAATGGGGGGAAGTGCGCTGCGGCGCAACGTTCCTCGCGTATTAGGGTTCCCATTTTTTTTGAATCGGCGCGGGCGCGCACCTTGCGCGTCCGCGTCCCTTGATGAAACTTGGGACCTACGCGTGCGCGTACAACACGCTTGAACGTGGATGAGCAAAATGAGGAAGGGACGCGTGCGCGTACAGTGCGCGCACGCGTGCATGGAGTTGGGCTAGGGGCTTAGAGTTGGCCCAACTCAGGCCTAACTCTCTGGAGAATGGCCTAGGAGTCTCGCCATCAGATCTGCGCGCACGCGGCATGTACGCGTCCGCGCGCATCGAGAGAAATGGAGATCCACGCGTGAGCGTGCAGTGAGCTCTAGCGTGGGATGGCAGAAGAGGTAAAGGCGCGTGCGCGTACAGCGCGTGCACGCGTACAATAGATTGGGCCTGAGGCTTAGAGTGGGCTTGAGGCACGCCCAACTCTCGGGTCCGTGGCCTAGATTGGTGGCAGCACGCAAGGGACGCGCGCGCGGCAAGTGCGCGTCTGCGTAAGTTGATGATTGATGCCAAGATGGCGCGCACGCGGCATGTGCGCGTCCGCGCGAAGCAAGTTGGGCCAGGGCTTAAGGTTGGCCCAGAACTGGCTCAACTCTCTGTGGATTGGCTCAAACTTTGCAGCAGCGAATCGGCGCGGCCGCGGCAAGTGCGCGTCCGCGTGAATGTCCATATTCTTAAGGACGGCGCGCACGCACGTTGTGCGCGTATGCGTGTATTGTGTTGGGCTTAAGGCATAGTGTTTGCCCAAGGGAGGCCCAACTCTCGGGAGTGTGGCTCATGGTGCGTCCACACAAGGACGCGTGCGCGTACATGGTGCGCTCGCGTCCACCCCCTTTTTTTTTTTCAGAAAACAAATTGCTGGGTGCTCCCCTTAGTGTTCACAACTCTTATTCACTCAACCATCATTCAATTCACAAAAAATACAATTTATTTGATATTATTCATCTACTACTAAACACATCATGCATGTGACTAAGCTAACAATTAAGTTGTACAAACAAATTTGTATGAAACATCTACCTACAATGGTAACTCAAATCACTTATTAAGTAAATTTAGAAGAGTGGAAAGAGTTTACCATGGTGGGGTGTCTCCCACCTAGCACTTTTAGTTTAAGTCCTTAAGTTGGACATTTTGAGAAGCTTGTTGTCATGGTGGCTTATGCTTGTACTCATCCTTTAATCTCCAAGGATCTTTGCTCCTCAATTGGTTGACAGAGTTTCCAACCGTCTTCACCAAGCTTGGGCAAAGTTCAACCCAAGATATGAGTCCCCATAGTTGGTCTTCACATAGCGAACCGGGATCCCATATCTTATTTTCGCATCCAACCATTAGTTGAGTTTCATGATTTTGTCGGATGGATAGATGGCACAAATGTGGTTGACCCATAGAATCCTCTTTATTCCACCAATGCTTCCTTCTAGATCCATACAAAGTGATCCTTGTCCCAACATCATCCCTATACCTTGAGGCCTTGACCTTGATGAGCTTAACACCTACTTTCCAACCACTACACAACTCATTCTTACTTTTAATTCCACAAAGAGTTTTAAGTTGACCATCATTTTCAATCAAACCATATTCAAGTGAGAAATTAAAGCTTAGGGATAGAGATTTCACCCACTTAAATGTTGTATTGGATGGCAATTTGGGAAAGGAGGTGTCCCCACACTTAGACAACGCAAGGTCCACTTCCTTGTGCTCTTCTTTAATTGTTTCCACCTCTTCATAATTTTCTTCAATTTCAACCTCATCGTCTTTGTTACGTGGCTTGGTGTTATCTTCAAGAACTTCATCTTGTCTAATGAGAGGTGATTCAATTTTGGATAGAAATTCATTGATGAATGAGTTCATCTCTTGATCAACCTCTTCATATTCTTCAATTTCAATATATACCATGCCAATTCCGTCTTCCTTGGGAGGTTGTGCACACTCTTCTATAATTTCAACTCCACGTCCAACGGGTGAGGATTCCATTGTAGAGAGAAATTCATCCATGATTGCATCCATCTCTTGATAAGCCTCTTCTAAGTCTCCAATGATGGTATGCCTTGGAGGTTGCGCACCCTCCTCAACATCAATGTCAAGCTTCTTGGAGGAGTTCTCCATGATGCTACATTCCCATGGACTTTCAACATCTCCTAAATCTTCAACCACTTCTTCCTTTTCTTCAATGATCATAGGTTTCTTCAATTATTCCAACACAAAACTCGACTCCTCCTTCTTCACCGGATTTTCCGATTTCTCCTTCATGCTTTGTCCTTCTCTTGACGTTCCACATGTGGTCACGGAAGTACCTTGAGTATTCAAGCATTGGTAGGCTAAGGTGGACACCACCTTGGTCAAGTTGGTCACGAACTCAAGTGTATCCCGCTTCATGGCCTCTTGTCCTTGAAGTAACAAAGTGAGAGAATTGTCTATTGGGGCTTGTGGTGGGTAGAAAGGTTCATCGTTTCGGAGAGAGGGTTCATAATAGGAAGGTGGTTCTTCTTGGTAAGGTTGTGGAGATTGTGTGTATTGAGGTGGTTCTTGGTAGCGATCTTGATAGGGTTGTGGTGGTTCTAAGGGTTCTTGCTCATAATGGTCATAAAAGTATGGTATGGATGGTTGGTTATATGATGGATATGGATTATAGGAAGGTGCTTGGTATGGAAAGGCTCGTGAGAATGGTTGAGGTTCATGTTGAGGATGAGATTCATAGGCATATGATGGTGATTGTTGAGTGTCACAAAAAGAGTCATCATAGCCGTTAAATTGACATGCATTAGGATGGAAATTATACCTATAAGTGTCCGGAGGTTGATGCCAATAGGAGTGATCAATTCCTTGAGGCTCCTCCCATCTTGGAGTGTTCCATCCTTGGTACATGTTAGCATTGAAGTTCACATTCCCTACAACACAATTAGAGCCAAACTCATAGCCAAAGTGAGAATTCATTATGGAAAAATAAAATAAAACTAACAAAATCTAGTAAACAAGCAAAAGACAAACTATTTACACTATTCACATATGTACAATAACCAATAACACAACACCATTGCAAATCCCCGGCAACGGCGCCATTTTGACGATTAGATTTTTGACGGTTTAGAATTTCACTAATGAAATCTCGTTGAAGTATAGTCTCTAAACCAACAATAATCCTTTCATACAAAAATTTGTTTGTCACAAGTACAAACCCCTAAAATCTATAAACCGAAGTATTTAAACCTCGGGTCGTTCTCCCTAGGATTTACAATAAAGTGTCTTGTTATTGGTTGTGAGTTATTTTGGGGTTTTAGATGAGGAACATGAATAGTAAATGGTAAGGAAACTTTATTAACAAAATGGTCTTGGCAAGATTTGGTTGTCAAGGGTCTTCATCATTATCACTAGCCACAAGTATGGTAGTTGCAAGGATTAATCCCACTTAGTCATCCTTAAATCAATTAACAAAGAAAAGTCAAGTGAGCTATATCAATCCTAGTCCATAAGTCCTAGCTTTCTACTAATTGGGTTAATGAAGGCTAGAGTTAATGGCTATCAACTAGCAATCAATTGGACACTAGTGACTCAAGAAATCCTAAGTTACCTTATCAAGCCAAGAACATAAAATCCTACACTAAAATCCAACCAAGCATTTCATCAAACACTTGGAAGGCATAAAAGGAAAACATAGTAGATCAACAACAAGAATGAAATCTAACAACAATTATTGAAAGAAATTGACAACAACAATCAAAAGAAACTCTTTTATTATGAATTACCTTTATTGAATTGGAAGAGAAAGTAGAAGAAACAATACTAGATCTATAACAAAATACAAGAACAACATAAGAGAGATTATAACAAAAGAATGGAAGAAGAATCAATGTAACTACAAGGAATTGAGAAAATAGAAGTAGAAGAAGATGAATCTAAATCTAAATCTAAGAACTAAACCTAATCCTAATCCTAATTCTAGAGAGAAGTGAGAGCTTCTCTCTCTAGAAACTACTTCTAACTAAAAACTATCTATCTAATGATCTAAAATTAGTCTATGGATGTGAATGTGTTAATGTCATGTCAATCCCCTTCAATCCTTGGCTCTTATATGCATTTTGGTGCCAAAGTTGGTTGCTGAAACCTTCCCAAAATCGCCAGGCACGTGTTGCCTTAATGAGGTCATGTGCCATCATCGGCGCGTGCGCGCATGGTACGCGTGCGCGTCCTTGGCCTGTCTCGCAATGTGCGCGCGAGCGCCTTGTGCGCGTGCGCGTGCTTGGCTGGCTTTGCTTCTTTGACTTTTTATGCTTCTCTCCATTTGCATGCTTCCTTCCTTGCTTCCTTTGATCCATGCCTAGCCTATTCCATCCTGAGATTACTAACAAACATATCAAGGCATCTTATGGAATCAAAGAGGAAATAGCATTCATCAAAATAAGACTTAAAAAGCATGTTTTTACACTTAAGCACAAATACGGGAGAGATTACGAAATCATGCTAATTCCTAGGCTAAATGTGACAAAAGGCTATCAAGATGCTCTAAATTCAATACAAAACAAACCGTCAAATTGGGGTTTGTCAGTGATGCCAGTGACCATGCCATTGGTGCAGTGTTGGGACAAAGGCATGACAAGCTTCTGCACGTCATTTACTATGCCAGCCATGTTTTAAATGACGCACAAAAGAACTACACAACCACAGAAAAAGAGTTACTTGCAGTGGTTTACGCCATTGACAAGTTCAGATCTTATTTAGTAGGATCAAAAGTGATTGTGTACACTGACCATGCTGCTCTTAAATATCTACTCACAAAGCAGGATTCAAAACCCAGACTTATCAGATGGGTGTTGCTTCTGCAGGAGTTTGATATAGAAATAAGAGATAGAAAAGGGACAGAGAACCAAGTAGCAGATCACCTATCCCAAATAGAACCAGTAGAAGGAGTGTCCCTCCCTCTTACTGAGATCACTGAAAACTTTCTGGATGAGCAACTCTTTGCCATCCAGGAAGTGCCATGGTTTGCAGACATTGCAAACTACAAGGCAGTGAGATTCATACCCAAAGAGTACAGTAGGCAGCAATCAAAGAAATTGATCACGGATGCAAAGTACTATCTTTGGGATGAACCATATCTCTTCAAGAGATATGCAGACGGAGTAATCCGTAGATGTGTGCCTAAAGAAGAAGCACAGAAGATCCTCTGGCACTGCCATGGATCACAGTATGGAGGACATTTTGGAAGTGAGCGAATAGCCACAAGAGTCCTCCAATGTGGCTTTTACTGGCCTACTCTCTATAAAGACTCCCGAGTGTTTGTACTTAATTGTGATAGTTGCCAAAGATCTGGCAATCTGCCTCACAGTTATGCCATGCCTCAACAAGGGATCTTGGAGATTGAGTTGTTTAATGTATGGGGTATTGACTTCATGGGGCCTTTTCCACCATCATAGTCAAACACTTATATTCTGATGGCAGTGGATTATGTATCCAAATGGGTGGAAGCTATTGCAACACCCACTAATGATACTAAGACAATGCTGAAATTCCTCTAGAAATATATCTTCATCAGATTTGGTATCCCTAGAATACTAATCAGTGATGGGGGCACTCATTTCTGTAATAAACAGCTTTACTCTGCTTTGGTTCGATATGGAGTTAGCCACAGGGTAGCTACTCCATATCATCCACAGACAAATGGGCAAGCTGAAGTCTCTAATAGAGAACTTAAAAGAATTCTGGAACGGACTGTGATTAACCATAGAAGGGATTGGGCAAGAAGCTTGGATGATGCTCTGTGGGCATACAGAACAGCATTCAAGACTCCTAATAGGAACTTCTCCATACCAGCTTGTGTATGGAAAAGCCTGTCACTTGCCAGTGGCACTGGAACATAAGGCCTACTGGGAAACCAGATTCCTAAACCTTGATGCCAAGTTAGCTGGAGAAAAATGATTGCTCCAGTTAAATGACCTAGAGGAATTTAGACTCAGTGTTTTTGAAAATGCAAAAATTTACAAAGAGAAAGCAAAAAGATGGCATGATAAGAAGTTGTCATCCAGAGTCTTTGAGCCAGGACAGAAAGTTCTGCTGTTTAATTCTAGGCTCAGATTATTCCCCGGGAAATTGAAATCCTGGTGGAGAGGTCCATATGTGATTACAAGTGTGTCACCATATGGATACGTGGAGCTTCAGGATAATGATTCTAACAAAAAGTTCATTGTTAATGGACAGAGAGTCAAACATTATTTTAAAAGCAATTTTGAGCAAGAATGCTCAAAACTGAGACTTGATTAAAGCTCAGTAATAGTCCAGCTAAAGACAATAAATAAGCGCTTGCTGGGAGGTAACCCAGCCATTAACAAAGCTTATTTTTCAATTAATTGATTTTTATAGGTTCATATTAATTTTCTTCAAGGTAAAATGGCAATTGCATGAGTTCACAGAGTTACAGAAGGATTTAAAAGATAAAACAGCAAAAAGAAGCTCACTGGTGCGAAAAAGCCAGAAAGAGCTGTTTTGGGCGTTGAACGCCCAAAAGAAGCATCTACTGGGCGTTCAACTCTAGTAGAGATAGCCATCTGGGCGTTAAACATCAGAAAGAAGCATCTTCTGGGTGTTGAACGCCAGAAAGAAGCACCTTTTGGGCGTTTAACGCCAGATTTACAGCGTCCTGAGCGTTCAGAAAAACACCCAGTGACAAAGGAATTCCTGGCGTTCAACGCCAGCCAGAAGCAACAGCTGGGCGTTGAACGCCTAGGAGAGACTACAAATGGGCGTTAAATGCCCAAAACATGCAGCGTTTGGGCGTTTAACGCCAGGATTGTGGGGAGGAGGTGAATTCGTTTTCAACTAATTTTTTTTCCATTTTTCATGTTTCAATTCATAATTTCTTACATCAACATGTTACAAACTCTCATCTTCCAACCTTCAATTCCAAAAATTTTTAATTCTAATTTCTAAAATCCCTTTTTCAAAAGATATCAATTGTATCTTAATTCATAAACACAAATCCTTTTCAAATCCTCTCCAACTTTTTTTCAAATCTTTTTCAAAACTCAATTATCTTTTCAAATTAATCCCAAATCTTTTTTCTAAAATTTAGATTTATCTTTTTCAAATATCTTCTATATCTTTTCAATTTTCAATTACATCTTTCTCCTATCATACTTATCTTTTACAAATCATATCTTCTATCTTATCTTTTCCAAAATTTTTGAAAACCCACCCTCCCTCCCTTTAAATCCACATTCTGCCTCTCTCCTCTCCTCCACAATTTGAAAACTAGCTCTCTTTCTATCCCTCTCCTTTCTCTTCTTTTGCTTGAGGACAAGCAAACCTCTAAGTTTGGTGTGTTTATCCGTAATCACTAAACCATACCCACTAAGATCATGGCTCCTAAAGGAAAACAACCCACTCCAAGAGGTAAGAAAGAGAATATTCCAAAACCACTTTGGAATCAAGAGAAGTTCTTAACCAAAGAACATACAGACCAGTACCACAAAATAATGGGTCTGAGATCAGTGATCCCGGAAGTTAAATTCGATCTGAAAGAAGACGAATATCTGGAGATACAGGAGCTGAAGCGCCAGAAGCTGTCTCTTGAAGGACCAAGCACCCCACAGATTAAAGGAGCATCCACCTCCCAAAATAAAGGTTGTTGAGTCCTAATCTTAGCCTTAACTCTGTGATAGTTGTTCTTATAGGAATATACCTTAGAAGTTATATATATGAGTAGTAGTAATTAGTATATCTATTTTAATTTTATTTCCAATTAAGTTATAATTTATTTTTCTCATCATCATTAAACATGAATAAAATAGTAGATTTTTAGAATAAAGAGGCAATTTATTTTTTTTTTTGAGTTATTAATAAGGAAAATTCTAATTATTTATATGTGGTGGCAATACTTTTTGTTTTCTGAATGAATGCTTGAATAGTGCATATTTTTTATATTGAATTTTATGAATGTTAAAATTGTTGGCTTCTGAAAGAATGATGAACAAGAGAAATATTATTGCTGATCTGAAAAATCATGAAATTGATTCTTGAATCAAGAAAAAGTAGTGAAAAAAAAAAGCAAAAGAGATAGAAAAAGATAGAAAAAGCCAATAGCCCTTTAAACCAAAATGCAAGGGTGAAAAGGATCCAAGGCTTTGAGCATTAATGGATAGGAGGGCCCAAGGAAGTAAATCCAGGCCTAAGAGGCTAAATCAAGCTGTCCCTAACTATGTGCTTGTGGCATGTAGGCCCAAGTGAAAAACTTGAGACTGAGTGGTTAAAGTCAAGATCCAAGGCAAAAGAGTGTGCTTAAGAACTCTGGACACCTCTAATTGGGGACTTTAGCAAAGCTAAGTCACAATCTGAAAAGGTTCATCCAGTTATGTGTCTGTGGCATTTATGTATCAGGTGGTAATACTAGAAAACAAAGTGCTTAGGGCCACAGCCAAGACCCATAAAATAACTGTGTTCAAGAATCAACATACTAAACTAGGAGAATCAATAATACTACCTGAATTCTAAGTTCCTATGGATGCCAATCATTCTGGATTTCAAAGGATAAAGTGAGATGCCAAAACTATTCAGAAGCAAAAAGCTACTAGTCCCGCTCATCTAATTAGAATCTGAGCTTCAGTTAAAACTCCGAGATATTATTGCTTTTTGATTTCTTTTTATCCTATTTTATTTGTCTAGTTACTTGGGAACAAGCAACAATTTAAGTTTGGTGTTGTGATTAGCGGATATTTTATACGCTTTTTTGGGGGTAATATCATGTAGATTTTTGTGTATTCTAGTTAGTTTTTAGTATATTTTTATTAGTTTTTAGGCAAAATTCATATTTCTAGACTTTACTATGAGTTTCTGTATTTTTCTGTGATTTCAGGTATTTTCTGGCTGAAATTGAGGGAGCTGAGCAAAAATCTGATTTATGCTGAAAAAGGACTGCTGATGTTGTTGGATTCTGACCTCCCTGCACTCGGAATAAATTTTTTTGAGCTACAGGAGTCCAATTCGCGCTCTCTCAATTGGGTTGGAAAGTAGACATCTAGGGCTTTCCAACAATTTATAATAGTTCATACTTTGCTCGAAGATAAACGACATAAACTGGCGTTTAACGCCAGTTCCATGTTGCATTCTGGCATTGAACGCCAGAAACAGGTTGCAAGTTGGAGTTAAACGCCAGAAACAGGTTACAACCTGACATTTAACTCCAGAAACAGCCCATACACGTGAGAGGCTTAAGTCTCATCCCCAGCACACACCAAGTGGGCCCCAGAAGTGGATTTCTGAACTATCCATCTTAGTTTACTCATTTTCTGTAAACCTAGGTTACTAGTTTAGTATTTAAACAACTTTTAGAGATTTATTTTGTATCTCATGACATTTTTAGATCTGAACTTTGTACTCTTTGACGGCATGAGTCTCTAAACTCCATTGTTGGGGGTGAGGAGCTCTACAGCGTCTCGATGAATTAATGCAATTATTTCTGTTTTCCATTCAAACACGCTTGTTTCTATCTAAGATGTTCATTCACGCTTCAATATGAAGGATGTGATGATCCGTGACACTCATCACCATTCTCCACCCATGAACGTGTGCCTGACAACCACCTCTATTCTACATTAGATTGAATGAGTATCTCTTAGATTCCTTAATCAGAATCTTCGTGGTATAAGCTAGAATCCATTGGTAACATCCTTGAGAATCCGGAAGGTCTAAACCTTGTCTGTGGTATTCTGAGTAGGATTCATGGATTGGATGACTGTGACGAGCTTCAAACTCGCGAGTGTTGGGCATAGTGATAGACGCAAAAGGATCAATGGATCTTATTCCGACATGATCGAGAACCGACAGATGATTAGCCGTGCTGTGACAGAGCATTTGGACCATTTTCACTGAGAGGATGGGAAGTAGCCATTGACAACGGTGATGCCCTACATACAGCTTGCCATGGAAGGAGCCTTGCATGTATGAAAGTGAGAAAGCATTATGTTGCAGGAATTCAGAGGACAAAGCATCTCCAAAACTCCAACATATTCTCTATTATTGAGTAATAATTATTTATTTTATGCCCTTTCATTCTTTTTACAATTGAAATTAAAGAACCCTATTGGTATCCTGACTAAGAATAATAAGATAACCATAGCTTGCTTCAAGCCAACAATCTCCGTGGAATTCGACCCTTACTCACGTAAGGTATTACTTAGACGACCCAGTGCACTTGCTGGTTAGTTGTGCGAAATTACATAGTGTGAAGTAATTTTCGTGCACCAGTGGCAATAGCTGCAGCGGTGCTGCGGTGGTGACGGCTGAGCAGGCCTTTCCTCTCGTCTCTTCTTCTCCCGATCCCTCTTCTCTCTACAGTGGCTGCTTTTGTTTGTTACGTTGAAGGAGGGTGAGGTTGCGGCTGTTAGGGTTAGAAATTGGGGAAATTAGGATTTTCTGAGTTAATTTGGGGATTTTGGGATTTAAGGTTAGAAATTAGGGATGTTACAGTGAGTGGTGATGGCGCAAAGGCTTCTCTGATTTGGGGGTGATGAGTGGTAATGACACAGAGTCTTCTCTGGATTGGGGGTGGCACGAAGAAGGGAAAAGCCAAGGTGGGGTTTTATGTTTTCATTTTATTTGGATAAGTGTTTGTATATGTATCATTTGCTGAAAATTGAAAAGAAAAATTACTAAGTGTTGGACATATGATCTGAGATACATTAGGCAACATTTTTAAAGCGCACCTAAAACCTGACAAATAGGCTATTTTTTGAAAGTGCACTCTTTGGTGTAAAAAGTGAATCCATAGCTCCTAAGATAAGGCTAAGCTTTATAAGTGATATTTATAATACCTAAGGCTACACTTTTCAAGTGATGCCACAAATGTGTTTTCTATTCTCCTACAAAAAGAAAACACAGAGAAAAGCGTAGCCTATTCCTAGAAAAAGTGTGGTTGAATGGGTATTTTTCTTGTAGTGTTGAGAGTTTGAGGTTTGAGATTGTTGGGTATTTGGAATTTGAGAAAAGTTTTGTAAGTAATTGAAAAGAGAGTTGAGTTGGTTTGGATCCATTTTTTCGAATAAAATACCACATCAGCAAAACTTTGATTTCGTAAACTTGGAAGAAGATGAAGAAGAGTAGAAGAAAGTTTGAGAATAGAAGTATATGTAAGTGATATATATAGAGTAATAAAATATTAATTTATTAATAATAACGGTAACATAGTAACGGTTAGTTTCCAACGGCTAATTTTGCAACAGCTAGTTTTGCAACGACTAATTTTAATAATGTGGTTAGTATTTTCAATTTTAAAAATAAAAATAACTAACCCAACCAAAAATTATTTTGTAAGGTGTAAAAATTAAATTTATTTTTTAAAGTAAATAAATTTAATTAATTATAATTTAATATAATAATATAAATAATATTCAATATTAATTATGATATAAATAATTAATATAAATTATTAATTAAATAAAAATTTAATTATTTAATCTAATTAATTATTATAATTATTAATAAATTAATTATGATTTAATTATTTAATTAATTATTATTTAATAATTAATATAAATTATTAATTATTTAAAAATATAATTATTTAATATAATTAATTATTATTTAATTATTTAATATAATTATTTAATTAATTAAGATTTATATAATTATTTATTTTTATAATAACTTGCCAAGTGGCAAGTTATTATTTGATATTATGAGTCCTCATTTAGAGGGACTTTCTCTTCTCAAAAATTGTACAGGAACTCTCCCTATCTTCTCTCCAACGGTAAGTTCCTACTTCTGTCAGAAATAGGACTTCAACTTCTTATCCGTTAGAGTTGCTCTAAGGCTCCTTTGTTAACTTTTTGTTTTCGGGAAATAAGTTAATCAATTAAGTTGTAAACGATAACGACTTTAAATAAACTTTTAGCATTTATCTTTGATGGATTAATTCGTTTAACTAAAATTTTAAGCTTTTTTTATTAATAGTGTTTTGCATAGAACCAAATAACTTTCTTGGCATAAAATATTAATAAATTTATTAGCGATATGCCTATTCAAATTTTAAAGATAAGACTATTCTGCATAATTAACCGTGTAAATGTTATTTTATTTCCTGTGAAAAATTAACAAAATAATTAAAATACTTTACATAATCGATAATAATTTTGTTACCAAACTAAATTATTTCATTTCACATATTCCACAAAAAAATCTAACAACATATTCATTTACGATACTTCTTGAAAAATAGTAACTTATTTATTAACTTAAATATAGCTTGTAAACTAACGTGCGATAGTACTCTTTTTAAGTATTCTTAGTAACAAGATTATTATGTATGAATTGTTGACCCTTGTTTTGGGCCAAAATGAGTCTAGAAACTGCTTATCTATAATGATCATGGTAACAATAGCAACATTATAGGGACGACTTAAATTTTATAATGAAGGAGTATGTCGAGTGAACTTCTCCACGTGTTATGAATCTGTCCTTATTCAGTTAAAAGTTTAGTATAACTTCATATAGAAATAGATATATACATTTAATTTATTTTTCACTATTCATATTGATTATATTATTGTTTAAATCAAATAACATTATCCCTTAAACATAACTATTATCACTTGTACTTCTGCAATTGTTTCTTTAAAATTATTTTTAAAAAATTATTTTTAAAACAAAAAATTCATGTTCATAATGTTCCTTTTAAAAATGCATTTCCGCTCAAGAAATTAAAAATTCATACCTGAATGGGCGGGAAATGATAAAACTTATTTCATGTGGAAATAAAAATTGAATATTGACTTCAATGGGGACCATTTGATTTGATTTGCACGGTCTCCAAGGACTTATTCTGCATGACCATTGTTACTTTGGGACCACACTTGTGTAGGAGTCACGTGAGTGTGACAGATTGACATGGAAGAATTGAAATGGACAGTAACCTAACGTAATGGAAAATCTAACTAGTCAGTTTAGTGTGAGGGAGAAACAAATCTATGGTTACATTAAGTTGTGAGAGTGTGCCACCGAGGTTGCGGGCCTTACCAAAGGAGTCACTACAAATACCCTTTGCTCGAAAGTCATGTAGTGGAGAGAAGTCTTTTTTGTCCTTGTTTCATTCTTGTTGACGGGTTAGGGAGGATGGGATTCCCCTTTTATACGGTTAAGGTTGGGAAACAACCTGGTATTTACACTTCACGGGTTCGTTGCAAGGCCCAGTTTGACGGTGTTAGCAACATTGTTTTCAAGGGTTTTTGATCTTTCGAGAAAGTACTGAGATGGCTTCACACCCATGAAGAGGTAGTTGTGGAGACATTGGCCCCCGGGGGCAGTGATCATGTGTTCAGCCCGGTGACGGATGATGAGCGGATATTTTAGACGCTTTTTGGCATCATTTTCATATAGTTTTTAACATGTTTTGTTTCAGTTTTATTATATTTTCATAGGTTTTAGTGTAAAATTTACATTTTTGGATTCTACTATGAGTTTGTGTATTTTTATGCAATTTCAGGTATTTTCTGGCTGAAATTGAGGAGCTGGAGCAAAAGTCTGATTCAGGGGTAGAGAAAGCACTGCAGATGCTATCAAGATCTTACCTCTGTGCACTCGAAGGAGCTTTTCTGGAGCTACAGAAGTTCCAATGGTGCTCTCTCAATGGCAATGGAAAGCTAACATCCAGGGCTTTCCATAAATATATAATAATCTATACTTTGCTTCAGAATTAAAGGCCTAAAACTGGCGTTCAACGCCAGCTATAGCGTCTAATGTCCACATAGAGGTGGCCAGCTTCCAACGCCCAAAAAGGTGTCCCTAGCCAGCGTTCAATGCCCAAGAAGCCTCCTAGCACGTGAGTGAAACTAAAGTTTAGCCTAAACACTCACCAAATGGGCCTCGGAAGTGAATTTTTGCACTACAAGCCTAAGCCTATCATATTTCTGTAATCCTTAGTTATTAGGTTATTATATATAGGAGAAGATCACCCTTGTTTGAGATCTAGCTCTCCCGACTTTTTGACACTTTACACGTTTCATTGTATTTTCTATCAGTATGAGTCTCTAAACCTCCTAGGTTAGGCTAGGAGCTCTGCTAAGTTTTATGAATTAATAAAAGTACTACTGTTCTATCTCAATTCGTGTTTGATTCTCTATTATAAGATGCATCTTCGTTCTTCATCCTGATTAATGCGTTCAACCGGCACAAGGTTATCTCATTCTACATGGGTTCAGAGTGAATCTTTCATTGGACAATGATGAACCATTGACTTGATTATACATTTCTTAGACGGCTAATCTGCGACTTTATTAGAGACTTCTCAAGACACCAGTTCAGCCAAGGTATAGGGAGATTAGAGTCTTTGCGGTAGAGGCTAGAACCAAAGATGCAGCATTCTCTGATATGTAAAATACAACCTTGTCTATGACATTTTGAGTAGGATTATCAAGGGGAATGAACTACAGGAGCTTCACCCTCAATCAGACTGGATCCGCACTAACCCTGGGGTTCAGCACTGGAGGAGAATCGGCGACCTCTAAAGAAAGTCGTTGATCACATAGGCTGCATTTGTTTACAGAGACAAGACACTGGGACAGGGACACAGAGATGCAAAATCGTGTTTGGCAGAGAAGACATGTACAGAGACAATGTGTCTAAAGACACTGAATTAGTGTATTTTGTGTCCATCCTGGCAGGAAGGACACGGAGACACTAATAAGGGACACAACTTATTTTTTATTTTTTCTTTCATTATTCTTGTTAATTTTTCATAATTTTATTTTTTATTATTATATTTTTCATCTCAAATTTTTTGAATGAAAAAAATGAGAATAAAATGAATTTTCATAATTTGTTCTAGTTTATCACCAAACAAAATACAAGAACACAAAATTTTGTGTCTCTGTCTATCAGCGTCTTGTCCTATCCTGTTCTTAGTGTCTTGTCCTGTCCTGTTCTCAGAAACAAACGCAGTCATACAACCTGCCATAGAAGAAGTCATTCATAGTTGGAGTAGACAGTAAGACCGACTTGATCCAGAAGAGTAAAGCATCTCTGAAACCTTACCTATCCTCTTATCATTGCTTTTACCGTCAATTGAGAAACGTTATCTTTATTTTACTTTTATGTGCTTAAACAACTAAACAACTTTTCTACCCACCTAACTAAGATTTACAAGATAACCATAGCTTGATTCAAATCACAATTCTCGTAGGATCGACCCTGACTCACTCAGGTATTACTTGGACGACCCAGTGCACTTGCTGGTTCAGTTGTGCGAAGTTTAGTTCTGTGCACCAACAGACTTTGTCGGGGAGGAAAAACTCTCTCCTCACGCATGTGTTGTCTCATTTGGGGAGTCGTCACAGCCGGGTACTAGTGTTCAAAGGTAATCTTTCTATCCATGCGGGGCTGGTTTGCGTGCGTGGTGTCAAATTTGATGTTCCTAATCTGTGCGTGTTGCTTTGTCCTTGTATGAAGGGGTGCATGGCAGGCGGACGACTTCCTTTATGTTGAGAATATAGAAATTTTACTGGCACGAGTGTGTGCTTCGATTGGTGTTGGGCCTCCCCTGTTTTATCGAAGAGAAACCAATGTGCCTGACAAGGGTCCACTAGTGGAGTTTGCTGTGGTTCTTCCTTCAAATCCTTTAGGCTTGGCCATAACAGTTGAAGGCGAGCTTAGCACGTCTAAGGATGATGCTCGGGAGGACGCTGCGTTTCGAGGAATTGAAGGGGTGTTAAACGTGACAAGAAAGAAGATACTAGACTATAACTACCGCGTGGTGATGCGTGTTCAGAGGCAGCTTGATGATCTACGCCGTCATCACACATACAGGGATCGTGACCGCATATATCAACTTGAGATGGAGAATGCAACTTTGAAGGATCAGGTTGCCTTGTTCAATAACATGTTAATCTAAGAACACCTTCAAGTGTCATGGCTAAAATTGTATCCACATGGACACTTTGCACGTAGATTTTATGTGGCTTAATTGTAATGTTTTATTGAATGGGTTACATAGGGGTTTTGGGTGGATAGTTATATCTGTTGCCAAGCATATAAATGGGTTCTAGTCTATTGTCCATGGATGATTATGGCCAAGCAAATGTGACTGTGTTTCGATGGTATACCTTGGATGACTTTGAATCCAATACATCGTGAAACGGGAATTGACGTGAATGTGAGGATACTGGGCATATAGTGGTTTGCCACCTGTCCCTGTGCACCTTTGCGTTCCTACCAACGTCCACCTGTTCAGTATACCACATATTTTAATTTTTAATTCAGGGCCAACCCTATCAACTAGTTCCGCTTGGTTTTGCTCTGTTCATGAGGTGAGGGTCGAAGGAAAGTGTGTATATTTAAAATTTTCGTTACTGATTGACGTCTTTAGCTGAATGGGCCCGGATGCTACAGCTTTTTGGTTGGGAGTAGTCCAATTAATGTTAGTGTTAATTGTTCTGTGCCACTCTACTGGGACGAAAAACTGAATGACCTTTAAAGTTGGTGTTAACACGTTATAATATGTGTTATTATTGCTGTTAAAAATAATAACTTAAATAAAAAATTAACTACCAATAATCAACATCATTTAAGGAAAAATTACTTTAAATGTTAGTTAGAGTTGATTTAACTATTAAGAAGGATTTTTAATAGTTAAATATGTTAAGAACAATTAACTCTTTTTTTAAAATTTATGATATTTAAAAAAAAGACCAAATCTTGAGATAACTATATCAGTAATTAATTTTTTTTATTTATTTTTCATATTTTTATGTTAATAAGTTTCATTTCACCCAAACTATTAGTAATTTTTGTTATTTTTTATTATTTTGATTTATGTGATGTTTAATATTTTTTCTTCTGTTAATCTGATAAAAAAGGATGAAAGATCACGAAAATAAAACAACAATAAAAATAACTAAATAACTAATGTTTATTATTATTAGAATCTTCAGAAAAATAAAAATTATTAACATAAAAAATACGAAAAACATATGAAAAAATAAATAATAACTACTTTATCTATTTATAAAAAGATTTGGTCATTCTTCTGACATGTTATAAATATAATTAAAAAATTTAATTCATCTTAATAAATTTGGTATTAAAAGTCTATCTTGATGAATAAATTTTGCTAGCGGTCGTTAAGAATAATTTATCCAGAATATAACCAGTACAAAGTTGGAACCAAATACAATAACAAAATTAAGATTATTCACAATATTTAAAAAGAATACTAACGGGTGGTATATGCACATGTTATTTTCAACATCCTGAATAAATAATACTTTGTATTATAAAAAGAATACGTAAAAAGTTGTCGACCTTTACATGTTATTTTTAATGTTATAAATATATATTTATTTTAAGTGCGATAGTAGGATATTAAAACACACTAAAATAGAGTACTATACTAAAAATTATAGTTCATATGATTTTTAAAAGCACCATAAACGCAGGATTAAATATATTAAAAAAAAAAGACCATTGTGATTTAGTGTTGTATTTTTTTGTAATAGAGTACTTATCTATCTAAAAGTGATTTTCACTACTACTGTCCAAAAAACATTTATTTTATCAAAATAAATTTGAGTACAAAATTGTCAAACATAAAATCAAGTTGACATAAACTCACTGAAACCTTGAATTAATTCTACAATCTCTTTTATTCCAACTACACTTTGTCATGCCTCAACCGTGAACACACGTAGTTGGTTGTTATGTATCTGACACAAATCTCAAAAACAGGGTATGGAGGTTTATTGGGCCAGGGTATCATAAGGCCATGGCTCGAAAAGGTGTTATTGGACAAGTTAAGCCTATAAAGGTTGGTGCTGGTTATGCATGTTTGACACCACAATAAAGCCTTTTCCGCGCACGTAAACATAGCCTTTCCATAGTATCTTGATAGAGAAGCCAAAGGGTGAAAAGGGTGGAACTGGATCTGCTCCAAGCAAGACCTCAGAGAATGAAGCCGTACGAGGTGCATCGGGGTTGGACAAGTACGTTCTCTATGAATCTGGCAGCAACATTTTCATTCATGTGTAGCATGACACTATGTGACATTATACTGAAGGCCACTGACTGTCTTGTTTTATTTTTTGTCTTAAATCTTCATGTATTTAGGGAGGGCCAGACGGATGCCAGTGAGAATGTGACCTCGTCTGAGGATCAGGTACTGCAACTGCTTGGGTCCATCTGTCAGGTACGACTACAAACCAATTATGCATCCTTGAATGTGATTAACATGGTGGAATCTGATCCGATGATGTTTCAAGTCATTGTTTCCGATTTTACAGCATTTGAAAAGGGATGAAGCGACTCAGAGCGCAGCGGTACGGGTTCAGAACGACAAATAAAGTCTCTACACAAAGTTGTTGCCGGTAATTTCAAGGTTATTGAACTGCTTTTGCAGTCTATGCCGACGAAAGCGAAGGGCAAGCCAGCCGTTGAGGTGAGCACCGACGGCAACCTAGGAACGAAGACCGTCTGTGGTCGAAAAGCAACATCTGTGGCACATAAGAGGGTTTCATTATGATCAACAACCAAGATTCCTCCTCAGGCTGTTTCCAATCCAGGCCAAAATATTCGCACTCTGAAGGTAATAAGGACAGAAGTTGGACATTTTGCATGCCATATACTAGCGGACCACTGTTTTTTAATTATGTGGTAATTTTTTTATTCATCTGATGCAAGCACCCATTTCTGCCATAGAGAAAGTTGGAGTTCAGTGACGATGACGGGTATGCCGGAATGGATGACGTTCAGCAGAATGGGCCGGGGATGCCCTTCACATACTACATGCACGTTGGCCATTACATGGATGGCGGAGAGATCTCTAAGGTCAGGCATTCGGAAACTTGCTTCTACGCAAACAACGGGTGATGTACAGTAGTTACGTTGTATAAATATTTTTTCCTTGTAACAGTGGATGGACCTGTTGTTCCCACCTCCTGAAGGAATGGAATTTGCGGGCCTGGATCTTGCGGTAGCGGCATATATTTTCGGTAAAGACCTCCTAGCAAGGTTGGTTGGCACCATTTTCAGAGACAAAAAATTTAAAATTTGTTTCTTGCATTGTGTCTACAGTTTTATGCCTCACCTTGATGTGACACCTGTTGCCTTTGGATACCCGCTTATGATTTTCTTTCTCTTCTATGCAGTGAGGTGCTCGTTCCTGATGAACACTGCCCCGTAACTAGAGGGTCTCTACAGACACTGTGCCCCAGACAACAAGTGATCGATGACATAAGGCCCCCTAGCCCGGTGAATACCAGTTATATATTGCTACTTATATGACATTCGAATGTGTAACGCTCGCAGGTGCTCAGCTTGACCGCTGTGATGTCTACTAGGAGCATTACCACGAAATCGTCTTTGAAGCGTTGGTGGCTTCCTACTGGATTCTCGGTCAGTACCTGTAAATCTAATTTCCTTTTGTGATTTGAAGTAGATTGTTATAGTTGTCTACATGCTGGAATGCCAAATATTCGTCTTCGTGTTTGATGTCTTGACAGCAAATTGCACTTAGCCCAGGCCACCATTGTCCATAAACCCTGGAGTACATTAGGAAGAATTTCATGGGGTTGGCAGACAACTTATTCAAGGTAGTTTCTTACTCGTATGCATAGAATCCAGAGTAGGTTAAACAGTGAGGGCTATTCATACATGAACACGTGTTGTTTTGTTCGGGCTATGTCAACAGGGGTACGTGCCGATGTATAAGGATAATCACTGGTACCTCATGATCATCGATTTCGTGAGCAGCGAACTTGTGTACTTAGACTCTCTGAAGGTTGGTAAGGAGACAAAGGCCTGCAAGGATCAAATGCGATATGTGGTAATGCATGGTTTCTTTTTCTTTCATTTTAATAATCTGCCTTGCTAAACAAATGTAACGTAAAGACTTGTAATGGGTGCATAGGTATTTTTCCTAGAGAATATACTTGCTGATCGTAGTTTCTACAACGATAAGGTCAACTGCATCTTTCTCAAACCTTCTACCTTCATTGTCGTGGAACCTGAAATAGGCCAGCAGGATGAAAGATCATGTGTTACGACATCAAATTTAATTTTATCATGTCTGTCATTTACCTGAGATATTTAACGTCACATTGTGTCTAAACGATTGCAGGAACGATTGCGGAGTGTGAGTGACGCAGTGGATGATCTAGTCCCACCTGTGGTGAAATTACAACATACAGGTAACTTAATTTTTCACCAAATTTGACATATGCCCACGGCAAGACTGTTCCATTTTGCAATATCTCGTCCTTGATCTACCTCGACATAATCCAGGTCGTCAATGCAACGCCGCGAATGCGACTAGCTCTAGACTTGTCATGGGGAGGCACAACGCACTACGAACGGACATAGGATGCATGGCCGTTGATAACTGGGATACGAGGTGCCATCTTTCAGTAAGAAAAGCAAGGAAGCACGTTCAGGATTTGTTCGGCAAAGCCGCAGCGACCGAGTAGGCCGTGTGGGCGGAACGGTAACCAGTGACACACTCTTCGAATGGCTTTTGAAGTTGTCCATTCGTCACATTTTGTTCATCCTGGAGAGATCAACCGTTGACCGCAATCTAATGCACCTATAGTTTGCTGATAAGAGCATACTGTGTTTTGTTGAACTGACATGTTAACGAATGGGTGCCACTTTTGCTTTAAGTAGATCATGCTCAGTAACTATCCCCTCCGTTGACCATGTTGATCGTTAAGTTGTCGGAGTTTATTTCAGGGACTTCCGGTTGACATTTTTTGCAAGTATTGGATACATGTGCGTGCTTGTTATTATGCACAGGAAAATAGTGACTCTGTTATGGTGTGGAATTTGATTTTGTAAGGCCCGTCATGTGTTTGTGTAAAACATATTATGAATGAACAAGCTTTACTATTTGTGTCAACGGTTTGGTCTCTGATGAGCGGATAATTTATACGCTTTTTGGCATTGTTTTTAGTATGTTTCTAGTAGTTTTAGTTAGTTTTTAGTATACTTTTTTATTAGTTTTTAATTAAAATTCACTTTTCTGGACTTTACTATGAGTTTGTGTGTTTTTCTGTGATTTCAGATATTTTCTGGCTGAAATTGAGGGACCTGAGCAAAAATCTGATCCAGAGACTGAAAAGGACTGCAGATGCTGTTGGATTCTGACCTCCCTGCACTCGAAGTGGATTTTCTGGAGCTACAGAAGCCCAATTGGCGCGCTCTCAACGGCGTTGGAAAGTAGACATCCTGGGCTTTCCAGAAATATATGATAGTCCATACTTTGCCCAAGATTTGATGGCCCAAACCGGCGTTCAAAGGCACCTTCAGATTTCCCAGCGTTAAATGCCGGAACTGGCACCTAAATGGGAGTTAAACGCCCAAACTGGCATAAAAGCTGGCGTTTAACTCCAAGAAGAGTCTCTATACGAAAATGCTTCAATGCTCAGCCCAAGCACACACCAAGTGGGCCCGGAAGTGGATTTTTATGTCATTTACTCATCTCTGTACACCCTAGGCTACTAGTTCTCTATATATAGGACCTTTTACTATTGTATTTTCATCTTGGTTTTTCTGGTTCCCTCTCTGGGACCGAAGCCAATGATCACTTTTGTTCTTATGTATTTTCAACGGTGGAGTTTCTACACACCATAGATTAAGGTGTGGGGCTCTGCTGTACCTCGAGTATTAATGCAATTACTATTGTTCTTCTATTCAATTCCGCTTGTTCTTATTCTAAGATATTCATTCGCACTCAAGAACTTGATGAATGTGATGATTATGTGACACTCATCATCATTCTCACTGATGAACAAAGTGACTGACAACCACTCTTGTTCTACAAGCAAACAAGGCTCTAATGTTTATCTCTTGGGTTCTTTAACCGGAATCTTCGTGGTATAAGCTAGAACTGATGGCGGCATTCAAGAGAATCCGGAAGGTCTAAACCTTGTCTGTGGTATTCTGAGTGGGATTCAATGATTGAATGACTGTGATGTGCTTCAAACTCCTGAGGGCGGGGCGTTAGTGACAGACACAAAAGAATCACTGGATTCTATTCCGGCCTGATTGAGAACCGACAGATGGATAGCCGTGCCGTGACAGGGTGCGTTGAACATTTCCAATGAGAGGATGGGAGGTAGCCACTGACAACGGTGAAACCCTACATACAGCTTGCCATGGAAAGGAGTAAGAAGAATTGGATGAAGACAGTAGGAAAGCAGAGAGACGGAAGGGAAAGCATCTTCATACACTTATCTGAAGCTCTCACCAATGATATACATAAGTATCTCTATCTTTATCTTTATGTTTCATTCATCATCTATACCCCTTTGAGTCTGCCTGACTAAGATTTACAAGGTGACCATAGCTTGCTTCATACCAACAATCTCCGTGGGATCGACCCTTACTCGCGTAAGGTTTATTACTTGGACGACCCAGTGCACTTGCTGGTTAGTTGTGCGGAGTTGTAGTGATCACAATTTCGCGCACCAAGTTTTTGGCGCCGTTGCCGGGGATTGTTTGTGTATGGACAACTGACGGTTCATCTTGTTGCTTAGATTAGGTATTTTTTTTTCAGAGTTCTTAAGAATGAATTCTAGTGTTTCAAGGTGATGTTCTTATCATCACCAAAGCTGATTGATCCTCATCAATTTAGCTCTTGAATGCAATGTCCTGCTGAAGCTTGGCTAGCCATGTCTAATTCCTTTAGACTGAAGCTTTAGACTAACATTGCATGATTCCTGGAATTTTCATTAAGAATTTTGATACCTTTATTTTCTTCTTCCACATAATTTTCGAAAAATCAAAAAAAAAATTTCAAAATCATAAAAACCAAAAATATTTTATGTTTCTTGTTTGAGTCTAGTGTCTCATGTTAAGTTTGGTGTCAATTGCATGTTTCTGTTCTTCTTGCATTCATTCATGTGTCTTCATTAATCTTCAAGATGTTCTTGATGATTTCCTTGTTTTGATCTTTGAATTCTACTGATTTGAGTGTTTTGTTGTTTCTCATATGCATTCTCATCTTGTTAGTGTCAGTAGTATACAAACTGCTAAGTTTGGTGTCTTGCATGCATTGTTATTTGATTTTAGTTGCATTTTGATTATTCCTCATTATTAAAAATCCAAAAATATTTTTAATTTGTGTCTTTTCAAGTCAATAATACAGAGAATTGAAGATTCAGAACATACTGCAGAGGAATCACACAGAAAAAGCTGGGCATTCAAAAATGCCCAGTGAAGAAGACAGACTGGCGTTTAAACGCCAGCCAGGGTGCCTGGCTGGGCGTTTAACGCCCAAAAGGGTAGAGTTTTGGGCGTTAAACGCCAGAATGTGCACCATTCTGGGCGTTTAACGCCAGGATGGCACAAGAGGGAAGATTTTGTTTTCAAATCAATTTTTTTTAAGTTTTCAAAGTTTTTCAAAATCAAATCATATCTTTTCAATCAAATCTTTTTCAAAATCAATTTCTTTCCTTTTTTCAAAGATACTTACTAACAATTAATGATTTGATTGAACATCTCAAATTTGTTGCCTTTTCTGTTGAGAAAGGTTTAATGTTTGAATCATATCTTTTCTTGTTAGGCAAATCATTAATTTTTAAAATCAAATCTTTTTAAAATTGTTTTTCAAATCATATCTTCTCAATCACATCTTTATAAAACCATAACTTTTCAATCATATCTTTTTAATCACATCTTTTTCAAAATAGATTCCAATCAAATCTTTTTAATTTCCAATTTCAAATTCTTTTTCAAAAATCACTTGATTTCTTTCCCACCCTTGGTTTTTCGAAAATCAATTAAAGTTTTTCAAAATGTTTTTAAAATCCTTTTAATTGAATTTTTGAAATTTCTTCCCCTCTTCTCACATCCTTCTATTTATGGAGTACCACTCTTCCTTAATGCACAATTCGAACTCTATCTGATTAAGTTCGAATTCTCTACTTCTTCCTTCTAATTTTCTATTCTTCTGACACCTCAAGGAATCTCTATACTGTGACATAGAGGATTCCATATTTTCTTGTTCTCTTCTCCTTCATATGAGCAGGAACAAAGACAAAGGCATTCTTGTTGAAGCTGACCCTGAACCTGAAAGGGCCTTGAAGCGAAAGCTAAGAGAAGCTAAGGCACAACTCTCTGTAGAGAACCTAACCGAATTCTTCAAAGAAGAAGAACCCATGGCAGCCGAAAACAACAACAATGCCAACAATGCAAGGAAGGTGCTGGGTGACTTTACTGCACCTACTCCCGACTTCTATGGGAGAAGCATCTCTATCCCTGCCATTGGAGCAAACAACTTTGAGCTTAAGCCTCAATTATTTTCTCTAATGCAACAGAATTGCAAGTTCCATGGACTTTCATTGGAAGATCCTCATCAGTTCTTAGCTGAATTCTTGCAAATCTGTGACACTGTCAAGACTAATGGGGTTGACCCTGAGGTCTACAAACTAATGCTATTCCCTTTTGCTGTAAGAGACAGAGCTAGGACATGGTTGGACTCACAACCTAAAGAAAGCCTGGACTCATGGGAAAAGCTAGTCAATGCCTTCTTGGCAAAGTTCTTTCCACCTCAAAAATTGAGTAAGCTTAGAGTGGAAGTCCAAACCTTCAGACAGAAGGATGGAGAATCCCTCTATGAAGCTTGGGAAAGATACAAACAATTGATCAGAAAATGTCCATCTGACATGCTTTCTGAATGGAGCATCATAGATATTTTCTATGATGGTCTCTCTGAACTATCCAAGATGTCTTTGGATAGCTCTGCTGGAGGATCTCTTCATTTGTAGAAGACGCCTACAGAAGCTCAAGAGCTAATTGAAATGGTTGCAAATAATCGATTCATGTATACTTCTGAAAGGAATCCTGTGAACAATGGGACTAATCAGAAGAAAGGAGTTCTTGAGATTGACACTCTGAATGCCATATTGGCTCAGAATAAAATATTGACTCAACAAGTCAATTTGATTTCTCAAAGTCTGTCTGGAATGCAAAATGCACCAAGCAGTACTAAGGATGCTTCATCTGAAGAAGAAGCTTATGATCCTGAGAACCCTTCAATGGAAGAGGTGAATTACCTAGGAGAACCCTATGGAAACACCTATAATTCTTCATGGAGAAATCACCCAAATTTCTCATGGAAGGATCAACAGAGACCTCAACAAGGTTTCAACAACAATAATGGTGGAAGAAACAGGTTTAGCAATGGCAAGCCTTTTCCATCATCTTCTCAGCAACAGACAGAGAATTCTAAGCAGAACCCCTCTGACTTAGCAACCATGGTCTCTGATCTAATCAAAACCACTCAAAGTTTCATGGCTGAAACAAGATCCTCCATTAGGAATTTGGAGGCACAAGTGGGTCAGCTGAGCAAGAAAGTTACTGAACTCCCTCCTAGTACTCTCCCAAGCAATACAGAAGAAAATCCAAAAGGAGAGTGCAAGGCCGTCAACATGGCCGAATTTGGAGAGGAGGGAGAGGAAGTGAACGCCACTGAGGGAGACCTCAATGGGCGTGCACTGACCTCCAATGAGTTCCCCAATGAGGAACCATGGGAATCTGAGGCTCAAAATGAGACCATAGAGATTCCATTGGATTTACTTCTGCCATTCATGAGCTCTGATGAGTATTCTTCCTCTGAAGAGGATGAGTATGTCACTGAAGAGCAAGTTGCTAAATACCTTGGAGCAATCATGAAGCTAAATGACAAGTTATTTGGAAATGAGACTTGGGAGAACAAACCTCCTTTGCTCACCAAAGAACTGGATGACTTGTCTAGGAAGAAATTACCTCAAAAGAGACAAGATCCTGGGAAGTTTTCCATACCTTCCACCATAGGCACCATGACCTTCAAGAAGGCTCTGTGTGACTTAGGGTCAAGTGTAAACCTCATGCCTCTCTCTGTAGTGGAGAAGCTAGGGATCTTTGAGGTACAAGCTGCAAGAATCTCACTAGAGATGGCAGACAACTCAAGAAAACAAGCTTATGGACTTGTAGAGGATGTTTTGGTAAAGATTGAAGACCATTACATCCTTGCTGATTTCATAGTCCTAGAGACTGGGAAGTGCATGGATGAATCCATCATCCTTGGCAGACCCTTCCTAGCCACAGCAAAGGCTGTGATTGATGTTGATAGAGGTGAACTGATCATTCAAGTGAATGAAGAATCCTTTGTGTTCAAGGCTCAAGGATATCCCTCTGTCACCATGGAGAGGAAGCATGAGGAGCTTCTCTCAAAACAGAGTCAAACAGAGCCCCCACAGTCAAACTCTAAGTTTAGTGTTGGGAGGCCACAACCAAACTCTAAGTTTGGTGTTGAACCCCCACATTCAAACTCTAAGTTTGGTGTTGGGAGGTTCCAACATTGCTCTGAGTATCTGTGAGGCTCCATGAGAGCCCTCTGTCAAGCTATTGACATTAAAGAAGCGCTTGTTGGGAGGCAACCCAATGTTATATTTTATCTATTTTCTTTTGTTATTTTATGTTTTTTGTAGGTTGATGATCATAAGAAGTCACAAAATCAATTGAAAAAGCAAAAACAGAATGAAAAACAGGAAGAAAAACAGCACACCCTGGAGGAAGAACCTACTGGCGTTTAAACGCCAGTAAGGCTAGCAAGTGGGCGTTTAACGCCCAGTCTGGCACCATTCTGGGCGTTTAACGCCAGAAAGGGGCACCAGACTGGCGTTAAACGCCAGGAAAGGGCAAGAACCTGGCGTTAAACGCCAGAAATGGGCACCAGCCCGGCGTTTAACGCCAGAATTGGCTCAAAACGCGTTTTTGCATGCCATTTGGTGCAGGGATGACTTTTCCTTGACACCTCAGGATCTGTGGACCCCACAAGATCCCCACCAACCCCACCACTCTCTCTCTTCTTCACCCATTCACCAATCACCTCATGACCTCTTCCCCAAAAACCCTTCACCTATCAAATCCCATCTTTCTCTTCACCACTCACATCCATCCTTCATAAAATCCCACCTACCTCACCATTCAAATTCAAACCACTTTCCCTCCCAAACCCACCCATCATGGCCGAACCACAAAGCCATCTCCCTCTCCTCCATTTCTTCTTCTTCTACTCTCTTCTTTCTTCTTTTGCTCGAGGACGAGCAAACCTTTTAAGTTTGGTGTGGTAAAAGCGTTGCTTTTCGTTTTTCCATAACCATTTATGGCATCCAAGGCCGGAGAAACCTCTAGAAAGAGGAAAGGGAAGGCAAAAGCTTCCACCTCCGAGTCATGGGAGATGGAGAGATTCATCTCAAGGGTGCATCAAGACCACTTCTATGAAGTTGTGGCCTTGAAGAAGGTGATCCCCGAGGTCCCTTTTTCACTCAAAAAGAGTGAATATCCGGAGATCCGACATGAGATCCGAAGAAGAGGTTGGGAAGTTCTCACTAACCCCATTCAACAAGTCAGAATCTTAATGGTTCAAGAGTTCTATGCCAATGCATGGATCACCAAGAACCATGATCAAAGTGTGAACCCGGATCCAAAGAATTGGCTTACTATGGTTCGAGGGAAATACTTAGATTTTAGTCCGGAAAATGTAAGGTTGGCATTCAACTTGCCTATGATGCAAGGAGATGAACATCCTTACACTAGAAGGGTCAACTTTAATCAAAGGTTGGACCAAGTCCTCACTGACATTTGTGAAGAGGGCGCCCAATGGAAGAGAGATTCAAGAGGGAAGCCGGTTCAGTTAAGAAGGCATGACCTCAAACCCGTGGCTAGAGGATGGTTGGAGTTTATCCAACGCTCAATCATTCCCACTAGCAACCGGTCCGAAGTTACTCTAGACCGGGCCATCATGATCCATAGCATCATGATAGGAGAAGAAGTGGAAGTTCATGAGGTTATAGCCCAAGAACTTTATAAGGTGGCGGACAAGTCCTCTACCTTGGCAAGGTTAGCCTTTCCTCACCTCATTTGTCACCTCTGTTATTCAGTTGGAGTTGACATAGAAGGAGACATCCCCATTGATGAGGACAAGCCCATTACTAAGAAAAGGATGGAGCAAACAAGAGACCCCTCTCATCATGAGATCCCTGAGATGCCTCAAGGGATGCACTTTCCTCCACAAGACTATTGGGAGCAAATTAACACCTCCCTAGGAGAATTGAGTTCCAACATGGGACAACTAAGGGTGGAGCACCAAGAACATTCCATCCTCCTCCATGAAATTAGAGAAGATCAAAGAATCATGAGAGAGGAGCAACAAAGACAAGGAAGAGACATTGAGGAGCTCAAGCACTCCATAAGACCTTCAAGAGGAAGAACAAGCCGCCATCACTGAGGTGGACCCGTTCTTTAATCTCCTTGTTCTTTATTTTCTTGTTTTTCGAAATTTTCATGCTTATCTTTGTCTATGTTTGTGTCTTATGATCATTAGTGTCTTAGTGTCTATGCCTTAAAGCTATGAATGTCCTATGAATCCATCACCTTTCTTAAATGAAAACTGTTTTTAATCACAAAAGAACAAGAAGTACAGGATTTCGAATTCATCTTTAAAACTAGCTTAATTAGTTTGATGTGGTGACAATACTTTTTGTTTTCTGAATGTATGCTTGAACAGTGCATATGTCTTTTGAATTTGTTGTTCATGAATGTTAAAGTTGTTGGCTCTTGAAAGAATGATGAAAAAAGAGACATGTTACTGAGGATCTGAAAAATCATAAAAATGATTCTTGAAGCAAGAAAAAGCAGTGAATACAAAAAAAAAAAGAGGCGAAAAAAAAAACGAAAAAGAAAGAGAAAAAGAAAGAAAAAAGAAAGAAATAAAGTTGTGATCCAAGGCAAAAAGAGTGTGCTTAAGAACCCTGGACACCTCTAGTTGGGGACTCTAGCAAAGCTGAGTCACAATCTGAAAAGGTTCACCCAATTATGTGTCTGTGGCATGTATGTATCCGGTGGTAATACTGGAAGACAGAGTGCTTTGGGCCACGGCCAAGACTCAATAAGTAGCTGTGTTCAAGAATCATCATACTTAACTAGGAGAATCAATGACACTATCTGGATTCTGAGTTCCTAAAGAAGCCAATCATTCTGAATTTCAAAGGATAAAGTGAGATGCCAAAACTGTTCGGAGGCAAAAAGCTACTAGTCCCGCTCATCTAATTTGGAGCTAAGTTTCATTGATAATTTGGAGTCTATAGTATATTCTCTTCTTTTTATCTTATTTGATTTTCAGTTGCTTGGGGACAAGCAACAATTTAAGTTTGGTGTTGTGATGAGCGGATAATTTATACGCTTTTTGGCATTGTTTTTAGTATGTTTCTAGTAGTTTTAGTTAGTTTTTAGTATAATTTTTATTAGTTTTTAATTAAAATTTACTTTTCTGGACTTTACTATGATTTTGTGTGTTTTTCTGTGATTTCAGGTATTTTCTGGCTGAAATTGAGGGACCTGAGCAAAAATCTGATCCAGAGACTGAAAAGGACTGCAGATGCTGTTGGATTCTGACCTCCCTGCACTCAAAGTGGATTTTCTGGAGCTACAGAAGCCCAATTGGCGCGCTCTCAACGGCGTTAGAAAGTAGACATCCTGGGCTTTCCAGCAATATATGATAGTCCATACTTTGCTCAAGATTTGATGGCCCAAACCGGCGTTCAAAGTCACCTTCAGATTTCCCAGCGTTAAACGCCGGAACTGGCACCTAAATGGGAGTTAAACGCCCAAACTGGCATAAAAGCTGGCGTTTAACTCCAAGAAGAGTCTCTACACGAAAATGCTTCAATGCTCAGCCCAAGCACAAACCAAGTGGGCCCGGAAGTGGATTTTTATGTCATTTACTCATCTCTGTACACCCTAGGCTACTAGTTCTCTATATATAGGACCTTTTACTATTGTATTTTCATCTTGGTTTTTCTGGTTCCCACTCTGGGACCGAAGCCAATGATCACTTTTGTTCTTATGTATTTTCAACGATGGAGTTTCTACACACCATAGATTAAGGTGTGGGGCTCTGCTGTACCTCGAGTATTAATGCAATTACTATTGTTCTTCTATTCAATTCCGCTTGTTCTTATTCTAAGATATTCATTCGCACTTGGTGCGCGAAATTGTGATTCACTACACAACTTTGCACAACTAACCAGCAAGTGCACTGGGTCGTCCAAGTAATACCTTACGCGAGTAAGGGTCGATCCCACGGAGATTGTTGGTATGAAGCAAGCTATGGTCACCTTGTAGATCTCAGTCAGGCAGACTCAAATGGGTATAGATGATGAATAAAACATAAAGATAAAGATAGAGATACTTATGTATATCATTGGTGAGAGCTTCAGATAAGCGTATGAAGATGCTTTCCCTTCCATCTCTCTGCTTTCCTACTGTCTTCATCCAATCCTTCTTACTCCTTTCCATGGCAAGCTTATGCAAGGGTTTCACCGTTGTCAGTGGCTACCTCCCATCCTCTCAGTGAAAATGTTCCTATGCTCTGTCACAGCATATGGCTAATCAGCTGTCGGTTCTCGGTCAGGCCGGAATAGAATCCAGCGATTCTTTTGCGTCTGTCACTAACGCCCCGCCTGCTAGGAGTTTAAAGCACGTCACAGTCATTCAATCATTGAATCCTACTCAGAATACCACAGACAAGGTTAGACCTTCCGGATTCTCTTGAATGCCGCCATCAGTTCTCGCCTATACCACGAAGACTCTGATCTCACGGAATGGCTGGCTCGTTTGTCAGGCGAGCACTCGGTTGTCAGGCGATCAACCATGCATCGTGTATCAGGAATCCAAGAGATAAACACTAGAGCCTCATATGCTTGTAGAACAAGAGTGGTTGTCAGTCACCTTGTTCATAGGTGAGAATGGTGATGAGTGTCACGGATCATCACATTCATCAAGTTGAAGAACAAGTGATATCTTGGACAAAGAACAAGCGGAATTGAATAGAAGAACAATAGTATTTGCATTAATACTCGAGGTACAGCAGAGCTCCACACCTTAATCTATGGTGTGTAGAAACTCCACCGTTGAAAATACATAAGAACAAGGTCTAGGCATGGCCGAATGGCCAGCCTCCCAAATGATCTAAGATAGCATGAAACTCAAGGATAGCTACCAAGATGTCTAATACAATAGTAAAAGGTCCTACTTATAGAAAACTAGTAGCCTAGGGTGTACAGAGATGAGTAAATGACATAAAAATCCACTTCCGGGCCCACTTGGTGTGTGCTTGGGCTGATCAATGAAGCATTTTCGTGTAGAGACTCTTCTTGGAGTTAAACGCCAGCTTTTATGCCAGTTTGGGCGTTTAACTCCCATTTTGGTGCCAGTTCCGGCGTTTAACGCTGGAATTCCTGAGGGTGACTTTGAACGCCGGTTTGGGCCATCAAATCTTGGGCAAAGTATGGACTATTATATATTGCTGGAAAGCCCAGGATGTCTACTTTCCAACGCCGTTGAGAGCGCACCAATTGAGCTTCTGTAGCTCCAGAAAATTCACTTCGAGTGCAGGGAGGTCAGAATCCAACAGCATCTGCAGTCCTTTTCAGTTCTCTGAATCAGATTTTTGCTCAGGTCCCTCAATTTCAGCCAGAAAATACCTGAAATCACAGAAAAATACACAAACTCATAGTAAAGTCCAGAAAAGTGAATTTTAACTAAAAACTAATAAAAATATACTAAAAACTCAACTAAAACTACCAAAAACATACTAAAAACAATGCCAAAAAGGGTACAAATTATCCGCTCATCACAACACCAAACTTAAATTGTTGCTTGTCCCCAAGCAACTGAAAATCAAATAAGATAAAAAGAAGAGAATATACTATAGACTCCAAATTATCAATGAAACTTAGCTCCAAATTAGATGAGCGGGACTAGTAGCTTTTTGCCTCCGAACAGTTTTGGCATCTCACTTTATCCCTTGAAATTCAGAATGATTGGCTTCTTTAGGAACTCAGAATCCAGATAGTGTTATTGATTCTCTTAGTTAAGTATGATGATTCTTGAACACAGCTACTTTATGAGTCTTGGCCGTGGCCCAAAGCACTCTGTCTTCCAGTATTACCACCGGATACATACATGCCACAGACACATAATTGGGTGAACCTTTTCAGATTGTGACTCAGCTTTGCTAGAGTCCCCAATTAGAGGTGTCACTACAAGAAAAACACCCATTCAGGTACACTTGAAAAGTGTAGCCAAAAGTGAAAAAAAATGATGCTTTAGGCTACGGCTACGCTTTTTGGGGTGATTCCTATTCGGCCGTTGTCTATTCTCAAAGGCTACGCTTTTCTGCACCAAGGGCTACGCTTTTGGCGTTTGGGAATAGGCTACGCTTTTCAAGTGATGCTGTCCAGGACCAAAGGCTACGCTTTTCAGCTTTCATTTTTCCAGAATAGGCTACGCTTTTCAATGCTACTGCATCACTTATAAAGCGTAGCCACATTGTATACCATAGCTACTTTTTATAAGCGTAGCCTTAGATCCCTCTTTTTTTTTGTATACTATAGCTACTGTATATAAGTGTAGCCTTAGGTCCCTCATTGTTTTTTTTTATTTTCTATATATATATATATATATATATATATATTCTAATAATTTTTTTTCTAAAACCTAATATTTAGTAATATGATTATATATTACATGTATAATAATTTTGTATTTTTATTTGAATGAATTGAATATTATAAAATAAAAATAAATACATAATTATACTAAATAATTTCTTTAAATAAATACATAATTCTATTCTACGTGTTAGCGTCTTTTTGAGACTGCTGAGAACAATTTGCGAGTCCTTGCTGCCCAAGACAAATAAAAAAGAATTGCTGTATATAATGCTTCCATGACTCTTTGAAGTTCCTTGCTATGAGAAGCCTTCATGTTTCATGAACATTGCATAAAGCAGCTCATTCCATGTATCAGGTACACCATGCAGACACTAGTGGCTGCAATCTTGCCGATGGAGTGCCGCCGTGCCGCCATTCGGACCAAGATAGTAAATTGATGAGTGTCCATCTTTTCTCTGAGCTGTCATCTCTGTTATATTCAATATTTTTAACTTGACAAGTTCAGTGCTATTTTTGTGTGATGATAGCAATGAATTGCCTATTTTGAATTGTGACCAGTTATCATTAGGCACTAATGACATGTTAAGCTCTGGCAGTGTTTCCAAATGACAACTTCCACCGCTTCTCCAATCTCCACTTCTGTTCTTACATTATTGGATAAATATATGTAAAACTTGGAAGGCAAAATATAAATCATAACAATTGTTGCAACAAATTACAAACCTGAAGTGCACGGGTGTATATGTACGAAAGAAAACTTGACTCTTGTTAAGATTTACAGTATCTTGTATCCAATTCAACACTGTCTCCATTGACTTCCTATATGCATCTTCCACCTTCATTTCCATCTTAACTTCCATACCTTGTTGGAAATAACAGCCCCTGAGCAAATATGAAAAGGTTTGTTTATAGGTTTGTTTATCGAGATTCCAGAATTAATCCATGTATTAAATGATTCTTAAAAGTTAGCACAACACTGCTACCAGCTCAAACAACTAAACCAAAATAACTGTAAAAATTACAGACAAAAAAATTGTAACCGCCATGCAACCATTTAACCACAAATTCAGCACAATCATCATTTAGCAAGAATTAAATTGATATAATCAAACAGATTTGGGACCCAGCAGCAGCAGCAGCAATTAAATCATTCAAGAGATAACGGCAAAACAACAAAATAGGGCAGGAAAAAAAAAGACAACCTAGAAGAAGGTGGAAATTAGGGTAGAACCGGATAGCACAGGACAGAATAGCAGCAGGCAGAATCGAAGAAAAGGAATTTGTGAAACAGCAGGCAAACACAGCAGACGCTGGTGGTGCTGGGTGAGCCACCAAATTTTGCTCCTGAAAAGGAAACACAATTATGTCCACTAGCAGGTCTCCATAGGAACAGTTTAATAAGTTTTTAAAAATCATAGGGACGCATCAAAGATCTTATTATTGCTTTATCAAAGGACATATGCTCAGGATCTTAGATTTAACAATTTTTTCTATCTTATATTTACTTAATTTGAATTAATAACTTCAAACTTAACTACTTAAGTCTTAAAGCATGCACTACTCAATCATTTTTTCCATGAAATGGAATTTTGTAACTCATCAATATGTTCATATATTTCTCTGTAAATAAGCCCCCATATTAGGCATTCACTTTGGCTTCATTCAAAATTTTAGTTGAACCTCAGATAGAAAAGAGAAATAAAGCTGACAGAAACATACCAAGATAAAGTCTTATTGGATGTTGAAAGATAGTTCACGAGCATACCCAAATTTCTCTTGAGGACGCCACGAACTACACTTGAAGTCTGAAAGGGGGGGGGAATTAAAAAATCATCCTCGACAAAACATTAAGGTGTATTGACAGGTATTAGTCATCTTAAATTTTTCTCTTTAAACCATACTCACAACCAGCAAAGCATACAAAATTAAAGATGATTTTTTAAATGCAGAGGTTTCATAGTTGTTTCATGCAGGCTACCTTTATCACCACATCTTTTATGGAAAGACTCATGGAAGTTTACAGCATCATCTGAGAAAAAGTACCTAAAGAAGTCTTCAACCTTTATCTACAGTTTGTAAATTTAAAATTTTAAAATTTCTAATAAATTTACAAGACTAATATTACTAAAGTCAACAAGGGAAAACTTGAAAATGAAAAAAAATGGTATTTTTTCTAATAAGAAATACCAGAAAATCAGCTTCTGCAACACCTGTGTATTTTTCTGGGACTGCACATTAGAAAATAAGCTCAGATCAGCAGAGTTTTTGAAAAAATATGATGGATTAATAAAATATATTATAAGTTAAATACAACAGACATTTTTTTTATCTTTTTTATAAAAGAATAATTTCATTAAGATTTAAGGAGAAGGATAATATGATAAAAAAGCAAAACAAAGGATTCATCTATAAAGCATGGCTTTTCAAATCCTAAACACAATGGGCATGAAAAATTGATCAATTTTGCTTAGGCAAAGTTTCCTAGGCTTATATATTTAATATTTTTTAACTTCTCAGACCATAAATAAACAGAGGGGTTGGAGAATTTCAAAGACGGGATCAATCAAGTCCGTTTACCAACTTCTATTTGTAAGAAATCCCATTTCAATTTGGTTTCTTTTCTTATCAACAACAGAACCAACTTTCCCACCAATAAAAGTCCTCGACTCATATATATCCACCTGATCGAGAGCAATTAGAAGTAAACATACTAGATAAAATGCATTAGCTAGAATATCCTAATAAATTTAACACCATAATTGTGTTAAGAAACTGACCAAATCACTCCCCTTTGCTTCAAAAATCAAGTTTACCATGTACACCATAACATCCAATTTCAAAATAACATTTTCTTCGTTCCATATTGATAAGTCGCTTTGACTTTTCACATATATTCATAAATCAAAGTATCAAAATGACTTATAAAATATGAAATGGAGGAAGTGTGATATTAAAGATTAAAGGAGCTAAACCTCGTGTCCTTGATCCAAGAGTTCCACTGTAGTTGACATGCCAGAAAGCCCAGCTCCAATGATGGCAACTTTTAGCTTTGGTCCTCGATAATGTTCTGGTTCTGGCGAAAACAGCCCTTTTGGCGCTGGCAGGAAACCATTTCATTTGTCAAACTTACAGCTCAGCTCAATTACTTAATAACTAAACCTGGTAACATGGCAAACCAGATTCATTCATAAGCTCACATCACTCCCCTATGATATGTGTTGCGTACTCAGGTTTGAGACTTGATTAGGGTCAATAGTGGATGAGAACTCTTAATATTTTGTGTATAACTGTGTGTGTAGTATAGGTGTGTGTTGTGATATTATAATACTCAAAATTATAGGCTATCCAATTTATGACAAAAAAAACATAAATAGAAAACTGAAATATAACATGAGTAACATGGTGAATATGCAGCTAGCATACATAGTAATTAAAATATTTAATAATTGGACTTACAATGTTCCAGCGAATTGTGTGCTAAGATAAGCTTGGTCTTCAGGGAAGAACCTAGCAAGGCCAAAGTCTCCAATCTTGGGATGAAACTTATGATCAAGAAGAATGTTGCTTGCTTTGATGTCTCGGTGAACAATTCTTAGATGTGAATCCTCATGAAGGTACTGCAATCCCCTTTCCACGCCTAGAACAATTTGGAACCTAGTGCTCCAATGCAGGAATCGATCAGCATTGTTCCCTGCAGGAGGGGAACATTCAAAGTTTCAATTTGCTCTGTTTAACCAATCCTATGCTCTTGTGGGAATTAAAAAAAGAAGGGATACCATATATGAAGAGGTCCAAACTTCTGTATTCACAATCCTAACCATCCTTCACAATCCAGTATTCACCCACAGGCACAGAAATTCAGCAAAAATTAATGAAATTGAAAGTTCAAACACTCCCCTTCCCTCTCTTCCAGTCCAATATAACTTCTAAAATATATTGTTGCCTACAGAGACATCGAAATTAAAATTGAAATGAGAATGAAATGAAAGTTGAAGAGGGAGAGAGAGAGACAGAGGTTAGGAGTACGGGCAGGAGCACGGCAAGCCCTAGCTGCGGTGGCGGCTTCAATCGACCCCAGGAGCAACGACAGTGCACGGCGGAACAGCCTCCTCTCTTGCGTCGCATCTTCGTCCTCTCTCTCCATCTCGTCTGCAAATCGTCTCTCTCTCCCCTCCGGGCTCCCTGCTCTGCGACGGCAATGGCGGCAGCTGCAGCGACGTTGCGGCGGTGACCCCCTCTCACTCTCTATTCTCTCGATCGCGCTCTCTCATCTCCGTCTCCCTCCTCTCCTCCCTCTGGTTTCACTCTTTCTCTTGGATCTGGGTGTGTGTGTGTGAAAGGGGGCGTGGTGGCAGTGGTGAGTGATGGTGAGAATGAGTGTGAGTGTGTGGGTGTGTTAGGGAAGGGTTTTCAACAATTAATTCGAAGGTGATTTGCGAAGGTGAGGGGCGAAACTTTTTTCTGATCAGAAGGCGAAAGTGAGGGTATTCGAAGGTGAGTGTGATTTGGTGATAAGGAAAAGAAAAATTACTAAGTGTTTAGGTGCATTTGGCCTAGATACATTAGGCTACGCTTTTAAAGTGCACCCAAAACTTAACAAATAGGCTACCCTTTAAAAGCGTCTCCTTTGATATGAAAAGTGAACCTATAGATATCAACCTACGGCTACGCTTTATAAGTGATTTCTATAATACCTAAGGCTACGCTTTTTAAATGATGCCGCATTTGTGTATCCTTTTCTCTTATAAAAAGGCAACACGGAGAAAAGCGTAGCCTATTCTATGAATAGGCTACGCTTTTCAAATGTAGCTTAAAAAAAGTGTGGCTGAATGGGTATTTTTCTTGTAGTGTGTCCAGGGTTCTTAAGCACACACTTTTTGCCTTGGATCACAACTTTATTTCTTCCTTTTTCTTTTCTTTTTCTTTCTCCCCTTTTTTTTTCGTTTTTCTCTTTCTCTTCTTTTTTTTTTTTGTATTCACTGCTTTTTCTTGCTTCAAGAATCATTTTTATGATTTTTCAGATCCTCAGTAACATGTCTCCTTTTTCATCATTCTTTCAAGAGCCAACAATTTTTAACATTCATGAACAACAAATTCAAAAGATATATGCACTGTTCAAGCATACATTCAGAGAACAAAAGTGTTGCCACCACATCAAACTAATTAAGCTAGTTTTAAAGATGAATTTGAAATCCTGTACTTCTTGTTCTTTTGTGATTAAAAACAGTTTTCATTTAAGAAAGGTGATGGATTCATAGGACATTCATAACTTTAAGGCATAGGCACTAAGACACTAATGATCACAAGACACAAACATAGATAAACATAAGCATGAAAATTTCGAAAAACAGAAAAACAAACAATAAGGAAATTAAAGAACGGGTCCACCTTAGTGATGGCGGCTTGTTCTTCCTCTTGAAGGTCTTATGGAGTGCTTGAGCTCCTCAATGTCTCTTCCTTGTCTTTGTTGCTCCTCTCTCATGATTCTTTGATCTTCTCTAATTTCATGGAGGAGAATGGAGTGTTCTTGGTGCTCCACCCTTAGTTGTCCCATGTTGGAACTCAATTCTCCTAGGGAGGTGTTGATTTGCTCCCAATAGTTTTGTGGAGGAAAGTGCATCCCTTGAGGCATCTTAGGGACTTCATGAGGAGGAGGAGGATCTCTTGTTTGCTCCATCCTTTTCTTAGTGATGGGCTTGAGGTCATGCCTTCTCAGTTGAACTGGCTTCCCTCTTGAATTTCTCTTCCATTGGGCGTCCTCTTCACAGATATCTATGAGGACTTGGTCCAACCTTTTGATCAAAAGTTGACCCTTCTTCATGGCCACAACTTCATAGAAGTGGTCTTGATGCACCCTTGAGATGAATCTCTCCATCTCTCATGACTCGGAGGTAGAAGCTTTTGCCTTCCCTTTCCTCTTTCTAGAGGTTTCTCTGGCCTTGGATGCCATAAATGGTTATGGAAAAACAAAAAGCAATGCTTTTACCACACCAAACTTAAAAGGTTTGCTCGTCCTCGAGCAAAAGAAGAAAGAAGAGAGTAGAAGAAGAAGAAATGAGGAAAAAGGAGATGGCTTTGTGTTCGGCCAAAGAGGGGGAGAAGTGGTGTTTAGGTGGTGTGAAAATAAAGGAGTGAAGAAGGGTTTATGGGGATCCTGTGGGGTCCACAGATCCTGAGGTGTCAAGGAAAAGTCATCCCTGCACCAAATGGCATTCAAAATCACGTTTTGAGCCATTTCTGGCGTTAAACGCCGGGCTGGTGCCCATTCCTGGCGTTTAACGCCAGGTTCTTGCCCTTTTCTGGCGTTTAACACCAGTCTGGTGCCCCTTTCTGGCGTTAAACGCCCAGAATGGTGCCAGACTGGGCGTTAAACGCCCAACTGCTAGCCTCACTGGCGTTTAAACGCCAGTGGGTTCTTCCTCCAGGGTGTGCTGTTTTTCTTCCTGTTTTTCATTCTATTTTTGCTTTTTCAATTGATTTTGTGTCTTCTTATGATCATCAACCTACAAAATAACAAAAAATAACAAAAGAAAATAGATAAAATATAACATTGGGTTGCCTCCCAACAAGCGCTTCTTTAATGTCAGTAGCTTGACAGAGGGCTCTCATGGAGCCTCACAGATACTCAGAGCAATGTTGGAACCTCCCAACACCAAACTTAGAGTTTGAATGTGGGGGTTCAACACCAAACTTAGAGTTTGGTTGTGGCCTCCCAACACCAAACTTAGAGTTTGACTGTGGGGGCTCTGTTTGACTCTGATTTGAGAGAAGCTCTTCATGCTTCTTCTCCATGGTGATAGAGGGATATTCTTGAGCCTTAAACACAAAGGATTCTTCATTCACTTGAATGATCAGTTCACCTCCATCAACATCAATCACAGCCTTTGCTGTGGCTAGGAAGGATCTGCCAAGGATGATGGATTCATCCATGCACTTCCCAGTCTCTAGGACTATGAAATCAGTAGGGATGTAATGGTCTTCAATCTTCACCAATACATCCTCTACAAGTCCATAAGCTTGTTTTCTTGAGTTGTCTGCCATCTCTAGTGAAATTCTTGCAGCTTGTACCTCAAAGATCCTTAGCTTCTCCATTACAGATAGAGGCATGAGGTTTACACTTGACCCTAAGTCACACAGAGCCTTCTTGAAGGTCATGGTGCCTATGGTACAAGGTACTGAAAACTTCCCAGGATCTTGTCTCTTTTGAGGTAATTTCTGCCTAGACAAGTCATCCAGTTCTTTGGTGAGCAAAGGAGGTTCATCCTCCCAAGTCTCATTTCCAAATAACTTGTCATTTAGCTTCATGATTGCTCCAAGGTATTTAGCAACTTGCTCTTCAGTGACATACTCATCCTCTTCAGAGGAAGAATACTCATCAGAGCTCATGAATGGCAGAAGTAAATCCAATGGAATCTCTATGGTCTCATTTTGAGCCTCAGATTCCCATGGTTCCTCATTTGGGAACTCAGTGGAGGTCAGTGCACGCCTACTGAGGTCTTCCTCAGTGGCGTTCACTTCCTCTCCTTCCTCTCCAAATTCGGCCATGTTGATGGCCTTGCACTCTTCTTTTGGATTTTCTTCTGTGTTGCTTGGAAGAGTACTTGGAGGGAGTTCAGTAACTTTCTTGCTCAGCTGTCCCACTTGTGCCTCCAAATTCCTAATGGAAGACCTTGTTTCAGTCATGAAACTTTGAGTGGTTTTGATTAGATCAGAGACCATGGTTGCTAAGTCAGAGGGGTTCTGCTTAGAATTCTCTGTCTGTTGCTGAGAAGATGATGGAAAAGGCTTGCCATTGCTAAACCTGTTTCTTCCACCATTATTGTTGAGACCTTGTTGAGGTCTCTCTTGATTCTTCCATGAGAAATTTGGGTGATTTCTCCATGAAGAATTATAGGTGTTTCCATAGGGTTCTCCTAGGTAATTCACCTCTTCCATTGAAGGGTTCTCAGGATCACAAGCTTTTTCTTCAGTTGAAGCATCCTTAGTACTGCTTGGTGCATTTTGCATTCCAGACAGACTTTGAGAAATCAAATTGACTTGTTGAGTCAATATCTTATTCTGAGCCAGAATGGCATTCAGAGTGTCAATCTCAATAACTCCTTTCTTCTGATTTGTCCCATTGTTCACAGGATTCCTTTCAGAAGTGTACATGAATTGGTTATTTGCAACCATTTCAATTAGCTCTTGAGCCTGTGTAGGCGTCTTCTTCAGATGAAGAGATCCTCCGGCAGAGCTATCCAAAGACATCTTGGATAGTTCAGAGAGACCATTATAGAAAATACCTATGATGCTCCATTCAGAAAGCATGTCAGAAGGACATTTTCTGATCAATTGTTTGTATCTTTCCCAAGCTTCATAGAGGGATTCTCCATCCTTCTGTCTGAAGGTTTGGACCTCCACTCTAAGCTTACTCAATTTTTGAGGTGGAAAGAACTTTGCCAAGAAGGTATTGACTAGCTTTTCCCAAGAGTCCAGGCTTTCTTTAGGTTGTGAGTCCAACCATGTCCTAGCTCTGTCTCTTACAGCAAAAGGGAATAGCATTAGTCTGTAGACTTCAGGGTCAACCCCATTAGTCTTGACAGTGTCACAGATTTGCAAGAATTCAGCTAAGAACTGATGAGGATCTTCCAATGGAAGTCCATGGAATTTGCAATTCTGTTGCATTAGAGAAACTAATTGAGGCTTAAGCTCAAAGTTGTTTGCTCCAATGGCAGGGATAGAGATGCTTCTCCCATAGAAGTCGGGAGTAGGTGCAGTAAAGTCACCCAGCACCTTCCTTGCATTGTTGGCATTGTTGTTGCTTTCGGCTGCCATAGGTTCTTCTTCTTTGAAGAAATCGGTCAGGTCCTCAACAGAGAGTTGTGCCTTAGCTTCTCTTAGCTTTCGCTTCAAGGTCCTTTCAGGCTCAGGGTCAGCTTCAACAAGAATGCCTTTGTCTTTGTTCCTGCTCATATAAAAAAGAAGAGAACAAGAAAATGTGGAATCCTCTATGTCACAGTATAGAGATTCCTTGAGGTGTCAGAGGAAAAGAAAAATAGAAGTCAGAAGTAGAAAATTCAAACTTATAAAAAAAAGATGGAGTTCGAATTTTGCATTAAGGAATAGTGTTAGTCATAAATAGAAGGATGTGAGAAGAGAGGAAGAAATTTTCGAAAACTAAGTTAAAAAGATTTTGAAAACATTTTGAAAAACACTAATTGATTTTCGAAAATGAAAGTGGGAAAGAAATCAAGTGATTTTTGAAAAAGATTTTGAAATTAGAAATCACAAAGATATGATTGAAAACTATTTTTAAAAAAAAAGATGTGATTAAAAAGATTTGATTGAAAAGTTATGCTTTTAAAAAGATATGATTGAAAAGATATGATTTGAAAACAATTTTAAAAAGATTTGATTTTAAAAATTAATGACTTGCCTAACAAGAAAAGATATGATTCAAACATTAAACCTTTCTCAACAGAAAAGGCAACATACTTAAAATGTTCAATCAAATCATTAATTGTTAGTAAGTATCTTTGAAAAAGGAAAGAAATTGATTTTGAAAACATTTGATTGAAAAGATTTGATTTGAAAAAGATTTGATTTTGAAAAACTTTGAAAACTTGAAAAAAATTGATTTTGAAAACAAAATCCTCCCCCTTGTGCCATCCTGGCGTTAAACGCCCAGAATGGTGCACATTCTGGCGTTTAACGCCCAAAACTCTACCCTTTTGGGCGTTAAACGCCCAGCCAGGTACCCTGGCTGGCGTTTAAACGCCAGTCTGTCTTCTTCACTGGGCATTTTTGAATGCCCAGCTTTTTCTGTATAATTCCTCTGCAGTATGTTCTGAATCTTTAATTCTCTGTATTATTGACTTGAAAAGACACAAATTAAAAATATTCTTGGATTTTTAATAATGAGGAATAATCAAAATGCAACTAAAATCAAATAACAATGCATGCAAGACACCAAACTTAGCAGTTTGTATACTATTGATACTAACAAAATGAGAATGCACATAAGAAATAACAAAACACTCAAGTCAATAGAATTCAAAGATCAAAACAAGAAAATCATCAAGAACAACTTGAAGATAAATGAAGACACATGCATAAATTTGAAAAATGCAAGAAGAACAGAAACATGCAATTGACACCAAACTTAAAATGAGACACTAGACTTAAACAAGAAATATTTTTTTTGTTTTTATGATTTTGTAATTTTTTTGGATTTTTTGAAAATTAAGTGGAAGAAGAAAATAAAGGTATCAAAATTCTTAATGAGAATTCCAGGAATCATGCAATGTTAGTCTAAAGCTTTAGTCTAAAGGAATTAGACATAGCTAGCTAAGCTTCAGCAGGACATTGCATTCAAGAGCTAAATTGATGATGATCAATCAGCTTTGGTGATGATAAGAACATCACCTTGAAACACTAGAATTCATTCTTAAGAACTCTGAAGAAAAATAATACCTAATCTAAGCAACAAGATGAACCGTCAGTTGTCCATACACAAACAATCCCCGGCAACGGCGCCAAAAACTTGGTGCGCGAAATTGTGATTCACTACACAACTTTGCACAACTAACCAGCAATTGCACTGGGTCGTCCAAGTAATACCTTACGCGAGTAAGGGTCGATCCCACGGAGATTGTTGGTATGAAGCAAGCTATGGTCACCTTGTAGATCTCAGTCAGGCAGACTCAAATGGGTATAGATGATGAATAAAACATAAAGATAAAGATAGAGATACTTATGTATATCATTGGTGAGAGCTTCAGATAAGCGTATGAAGATGCTTTCCCTTCCGTCTCTCTGCTTTCCTACTGTCTTCATCCAATCCTTCTTACTCCTTTCCATGGCAAGCTTATGCAAGGGTTTCACCGTTGTCAGTGGCTACCTCCCATCCTCTCAGTGAAAATGTTCCTATGCTCTGTCACAGCATATGGCTAATCAGCTGTCGGTTCTCGGTCAGGCCGGAATAGAATCCAGTGATTCTTTTGCGTCTGTCACTAACGCCCCGCCTGCTAGGAGTTTGAAGCACGTCACAGTCATTCAATCATTGAATCCTACTCAGAATACCACAGACAAGGTTAGACCTTCCGGATTCTCTTGAATGCCGCCATCAGTTCTCGCCTATACCACGAAGACTCTGATCTCACGGAATGGCTGGCTCGTTTGTCAGGCGAGCACTCGGTTGTCAGGCGATCAACCATGCATCGTGTATCAGGAATCCAAGAGATAAACACTAGAGCCTCATATGCTTGTAGAACAAGAGTGGTTGTCAGTCACCTTGTTCATAGGTGAGAATGGTGATGAGTGTCACGGATAATCACATTCATCAAGTTGAAGAACAAGTGATATCTTGGACAAAGAACAAGCGGAATTGAATAGAAGAACAATAGTATTTGCATTAATACTCGAGGTACAGCAGAGCTCCACACCTTAATCTATGGTGTGTAGAAACTCCACCGTTGAAAATACATAAGAACAAGGTCTAGGCATGGCCGAATGGCCAGCCTCCCAAATGATCTAAGATAGCATGAAACTCAAGGATAGCTACCAAGATGTCTAATACAATAGTAAAAGGTCCTACTTATAGAAAACTAGTAGCCTAGGGTGTACAGAGATGAGTAAATGACATAAAAATCCACTTCCGGGCCCACTTGGTGTGTGCTTGGGCTGAGCAATGAAGCATTTTCGTGTAGAGACTCTTCTTGGAGTTAAACGCCAGCTTTTATGCCAGTTTGAGCGTTTAACTCCCATTTTGGTGCCAGTTCCGGCGTTTAACGCTGGAATTCCTGAGGGTGACTTTGAACGCCGGTTTGGGCCATCAAATCTTGGGCAAAGTATGGACTATCATATATTCCTGGAAAGCCCAGGATGTCTACTTTCCAACGCCGTTGAGAGCGCGCCAATTGGGCTTCTGTAGCTCCAGAAAATCCACTTCGAGTGCAGGGAGGTCAGAATCCAACAGCATCTGCAGTCCTTTTCAGTTCTCTGAATCAGATTTTTGCTCAGGTCCCTCAATTTCAGCCAGAAAATACCTGAAATCACAGAAAAACACACAAACTCATAGTAAAGTCCAGAAAAGTGAATTTTAACTAAAAACTAATAAAAATATACTAAAAACTCAACTAAAACTACCAAAAAACATACTAAAAACAATGCCAAAAAGGGTACAAATTATCCGCTCATCAGCACTCAAGAACTTGATGAATGTGATGATTATGTGACACTCATCATCATTCTCACTGATGAACAAAGTGACTGACAACCACTCTTGTTCTACAAGCAAACAAGGCTCTAATGTTTATCTCTTGGGTTCTTTAACCGGAATCTTCGTGGTATAAGCTAGAACTGATGGCGGCATTCAAGAGAATCCGGAAGGTCTAAACCTTGTCTGTGGTATTCTGAGTAGGATTCAATGATTGAATGACTGTGACGTGCTTCAAACTCCTGAGGGCGGGGCGTTAGTGACAGACGCAAAAGAATCACTGGATTTTATTCCGGCCTGATTGAGAACCGACAGATGGATAGCCGTGCCGTGACAGGGTGCGTTGAACATTTCCAATGAGAGGATGGGAGGTAGCCACTGACAACGGTGAAACCCTACATACAGCTTGCCATGGAAAGGAGTAAGAAGAATTGGATGAAGACAGTAGGAAAGCAGAGAGACGGAAGGGAAAGCATCTTCATACACTTATCTGAAGCTCTCACCAATGATATACATAAGTATCTCTATCTTTATCTTTATGTTTCATTCATCATCTATACCCATTTGAGTCTGCCTGACTAAGATTTACAAGGTGACCATAGCTTGCTTCATACCAACAATCTCCGTGGGATCGACCCTTACTCGCGTAAGGTTTATTACTTGGACGACCCAGTGCACTTGCTGGTTAGTTGTGCGGAGTTGTAGTGATCACAATTTCGCGCACCAGTCTCGTAAGCCATTTTTACCATGTTTTATTGCGTCTCCGGTAAAAACTTTAATGCACAAAAGAACATTAGCTTATTTAGTTTAGGTAAATGCTTTAGCAGTTCATAGAATGGACTAATGCTCAAATATTTTTATATGCAAGCTGAATAGCAATAGCAACATGAAGGAGTCTGATTTCAGATATCATCTTAGAACGAACAGCCACTGTTGGGGTATACCCTAAAGGAAAAAAAGAAAACAAAATGACCAACAAAACATTGGGGATTATAGCTGCATGGTATCTCCCCTTATTATCGGACTTTCCTACCACAAAAGGCATACAAAATGGTCTTGCACCTCAATCTTCAAGCATTTCGTTGAACTTTTCCATACACACCTGCAGTTCCCCGTTCTCCTGTTCCAACTCCCGTACACGCTTGGAAAGAGACTCGACAACTTTGTTCTTTCTTCCTCCATATGTAGCATCTTCCTATAGTTGAAATCCAAGATCTCATACCCTATGATAGCAACAATCTTGTCCAACATTAGGGCGGACACTTGTTGCATGGCATCACGGTCTTCGTCACAGACGGGTCCCTCGGCATGAACACTCATAAATCTAGCACAGTTCAGCATGAATATAGAATACCGGAAGCGAACATATCCAAGCGCACTATTGGCCTTTCTCAAAATGAAGGTCGAGGACCCTACGCGCAGATTTGCACACACCCTCAAGAGCATCAACTCCATATCCTCTTCGTAGATAAAGGTGGCGTCGCCTGTTTGGAGTCCGTCCACGATAGTTACCCCTGTAAAAGGAGAGGTTAAAATGTGTGGAGGATGGACATGTAACTAGGGTGCGTGGTGTACACAGGTTAATGCAATAAGATGTTGGCCATAGCTCTCGATTTACGTACCATTTATTTTCGACAAGTGATCCCCATCACCTCCTATTTGAAAATCGCTTGAAGCTGCATCCATGGCACAATGTAACAAAGTGTTCTTTTTTTTATTGGGATAATAATGGCAGTGAGATGCATGTGTAGTAACAGAAATAACAAAGTCACAAGGATAAAGTGGAGATTTATAGTCAGCCGCGTGCCCTTATGCAACCCAACGCAGACCTAACTTTACCTACCCCGCATATGTCTTTTCGGTGGCTCTTCCAGCAGGATTTTGGATGTAATCTCACCATTGATATGACCCTGGCCATCTGATTTTTTAAAGATCGATGCACCCATCACGTCGATGGGGCTGACTGTAACTCCATCCAAATAACAGTACACTTGGGGTGTGAGGAAAATTTGCATCTTCTATGGAAGCAATGTACAGTTTATTGGGACACAGAAACTAGCCCAGCTGAGGTTACTTGCTGAAAGGTCCATCTCTTATCCAAAAGATTACGTAAGCCGGTCTTATCCAAAAGCTTTGAATGCTTTCTATGGTTTAATGTTGAAAACATATTTCTTTAAATTTTTTCATCGTAACTATTGAAAAACAAATATTTTCATAGATGAATTACGTGTTTAAGAGGTTAACCGTCAATGTGTAGGGTATAATGATTTTGTATCATTTTTTTTTAAAAAAAGAAATCGCAGTTATGTAGATTAAAGAAAAAATTGTTGGTCTTGTTAAAAAATTTTTATCCGTGTTGAAATAGATATTACTTTTTAAATTTTAAGCTTTGTTATTAAAAGTGATGTAATAATTGTGTAATATTAGCAGGTCCGCCCAGAGTAAATTTGCTAGCATGTCATCCTCAGTAACATTATACCGCGCCATAGACATCGGATCAGCATCAACTTTTCCCTCCTGGTACACTATAGCCGAGTTTGCATCTCCACAGCTATTTTAGCACACCTACTCCTGTCAACGTAGTTATAAGGATCCTTGAAGAACTGAAGATTGATGGTTTAGAAGTTATAGTAAACTCTCGTTGTAAGTATAGTTACTAAAGCAAGAAATCAACCTTTCTTACAAACGTTTTGGTTGTCACAAGTAACAAACCCCTAAATAAATTGATAACCGAAGTATTCAAACCTCGGGTCGTCTTCTCAAGGAATTGCAGGGAGGTATGTTCTTATTATTGGTTGTGGAAAAGTATATTTTTGGGGTTTTCAAAAGGGTTGAACAAGTAATATAAAATAACAAGTCGTTAAAATAATAACTAATAAAGCTCTTGGCAAGGTATGAGAACTGGAAGTCCTATCCCGGTTATCTTTATCAATTGTGATGAGAATTGGATTTTTCTCCCACTAAGTCAACCTTGAACTATGAAGGTAAGTCAAGTTGATGAATTAATTTTAATTCCTCAGGTCCTAGTCTTTCCTTGGGAAAGGCTAGAGTTATTGGAACTCGAATTAATTCTTGAAGAATTCTAATTTTCAGTCAACAATGAGTTTGATAACTCAAGAGTTACCAATTAATCAACCAAAGCCAAAAGGGAATAAAATCTACTTGAATAAAAATAATTTGGATAGAGCCCAAGCATCAGTAACATATAAGTCTGAAATACCTCAATTACATTAATAAAATAAAATCAATCTAAATATGAATAGTCATAAGCCAAATAAGCAACATCAATAATCAACAATTAAGAGAAGTCAAAATAAAAAGATATGGAACCTGATAAAAAGATGAGATAAAAATATTCCTAAGTTCTAAAAATCCTAATCCTAATCCTAAGAGAGAGAGGAGAGAACCTCTCTCTCTAAAAACTACATCTAAACTAGAAATTATGAATTATGAAAAGCATGTTGAGTCTCTGCAAGTTCCCTGACTTTAATCTGTGTTTCTGGGCCAAAAACTGGGTTGAAATGCGGCCCAGAATCTCTGCCTGCGACTTTTGTAATTCTGCAGATCGCGCACGTCATGCGTCCGCATCATCCACGCGTTCGCGTCACTTAGCATTTCTCGTACCACGCGTGCACGTCGTCCATGCTTTCGCGTCGTTCGTGCAGCTTCCAATCCGCACGGTCACGGTCGCGTGGATCAAGTTGTGCCAAAGGCACGCCTCCTGCCACGCTTTCGCATGACTCTCTGTTCAATTTGCTATCTTCCCAACGCACTTGTGACGCAGACGCGTCAACGACGCTGTCGCATCGCGTGCGATTTTTTTTATGCAGTATGCAGAATGCAATGCTTAATGTGAATGCTATGCATGATTCCAGGTTCAATAAAATAAAATAAAACTAAAAAAACAAACAAAACTGAATAAAATTAAAATTGAAAAAGAAACGATCATACCATGGTGGGTTGTCTCCCACCTAGCACTTTTAGTTAAAGTCCTTAAGTTGGACAATTGAGGAGCTTCCTGTTATGGCGGCTTGTGCTTGAACTCATCCAGAAATCTCCACCAATGTTTGGAGTTCCAGTAGCCTCTAGGGTCCCAAACAAGGCGCAGAAAGCCTTCAAGTAAGTTAAAGCAAGTGATAAGGCCGCAAGAGTGTTGATTTCTAGATTGAATTCCGGGGTCCAAACCTTGCTTTTGCACCCGTCTTCTTGTTGAGCAATATTGTTCCATCCGGGTGGCAAGCAGTCTGAATTCTCACTGAAGCAGCCAAACAACTTTCTAGACCCATTCAGTTGAGCTCTACACCAACCTTTGCGTTTAAATGTTGAACACACAACCATGTTGAACCTTGCTTGACAACTTCTTCCACGGTCCATCTTTCTCTTACTCTTAATGCCACAAAGAGTTCTAAGTTGGCCATCCGTCTCCAGTAGCCCGTATTCAAGTGGAATTAGAAAGCTAAGGGATATGAATTTTACCCACTTGAATGTTGTGAAGGATGATAGCAACTTAGGGGGAGGTATTTCTAATGAACGTACAAGCTCCACTCCCTTGTGCTCTTCTTCGACATCTTCCACCTCTTTGTAATCTCCAATATCAACCTCTTCCTTTTGGTGAATTTCTTCCAATTTAATCTCTTCTTCATTGTTCACCAAGGGCATGGGATGTTGTGTTTCATCTTCTTTAAACTCCATATCAAGTCCAATGGAAGAGGATTCAAATGTAGATAAGAATTCATCAATGATTGAATCCATCTCTTGATCGTCTCTTTCAAAGTCTTCAACTATGATATGCTTTGGAGGTTGTACACCCTCCTCAACATCAGCTTCAAACGTCTTTGAAGGATGCTCTATAACTTGATTTTCCCATGGAGGTTCAGCATCTCCTAAGTCTTCAACCAACTCTTCTTCTTCTACAATGACAGCTTCCTCTACTTGTTCCATTACGAAATTATGCTCTTTGCTGTCTACTGGAGTCTCTAGTGTCTTCTTTGTACTGCGTTCTTCATTAGATTCTCCACATGAAGCCATGGGAGTCTGTTGAGTGCCTGAACATCTGGAAGATAACTGATTTATTGCTTGCTCTAGTTGATGAAGGGTTGCCTTAAATTGTTTTACTGATTCTTCGAAGCGAACCTGTGATTCTTGGCTTGATGGATATGGACATGATGCATAGGGGAGTGGTGGTTCTTGGGAGTAATTGGATTGGCGTTGGGGTGGATAAGGATCATGTGGTAGTGAATGGTGAAAAGAAGCTTGTGAGTATGGTGGGTTGAGGTTGTGTTGAAAGGATGGTCTCTGAGCATAGGGTGGGGCTTGTTGGTAGCTACAAGGCGGTCCACCAAATCTATCAGTTGGCTATGCATTGTAGAATGGTCTTTGTCCATGATATCTAGGATGATGTTGTTGCCTAAAGGGGTGATCAGATCCTTGTGGCTCCATCCATCTTTGATTGCTTAGACCTTGATGAATAGTCCTGTTATAGCTTCCATTCCTTGCAACAAAATTAGAACCAAACTCAAAGCGATGGGGGTGAGAATTCATAATAGATATCAGAAATAAGAGGGAAGAGAGAAAACAAATAAACAAGTAAAAGAAAAATATATATATATATATATATATATATATATATTTGAAAAATATTTACAATAACCAATAATAAGACACATGTTTGCAATTTCCCGGCAATGGCGCCATTTTGAAGAACTGAAGATTGATGGTTTAGAAGTTATAGTAAACTCTCGTTGTAAGTATAGTTACTAAACCAAGCAATCAACCTTTCTTACAAACGTTTTGGTTGTCACAAATAACAAACTCCTAAATAAATTGATAACCGAAGTATTCAAATCTCGGGTCGTCTTCTCAAGGAATTGCAGGGAGGTATGTTCTTATTATTGGTTATGGAAAAGTATATTTTTGGGGTTTTCAGAAGGGTTGAACAAGTAATATAAAATAACAAGTCATTAAAATAATAACTAATAAAGCTCGTGGCAAGGTATAAGAACTGGAAGTCCTATCCCGGTTATTCTTATCAATTGTGATGAGAATTGGATTTTTCTCCCACTAAGTCAACCTTGAACTATGAAGGTAAGTCAAGTGGATGAATTAATTTTAATTCCTCAGGTCCTAGTCTTTCCTTGGGAAAGGCTAGAGTTATTGGAACTCAAATTAATTCTTGAAGAATTCCAATTTTCAGTCAACAATGAGTTTGATAACTCAAGAGTTACCAATTAATCAACCAAAGCCAAAAGGGAATAAAATCTACTTGAATGAAAATAATTTGGATAGAGCCCAAGCATCAGTAACATATAAGTCTGAAATACCTCAATTACATTAATAAAATAAAATCAATCCAAATATGAAGAGTGATAAGCCAAATAAGCAACATCAATAATCAACAATTAAGAGAAGTCGAAATAAAAAGATATTGAACCTGATAAAAAGATGAGATAAAAATATTCCTAAGTTCTAAAAATCCTAATCCTAATCCTAAGAGAGAGGAGAGAACCTCTCTCTCTAAAAACTACATCTAAACTAAAAATTATGAATTATGAAAAGCATGTTGAGTCTCTGCAAGTTTCATGACTTTAATCTGTGTTTCTGGGCCAAAAACTGGGTTGAAATGCGGCCCATAATCTCTGCCAGCGACTTTTGTAATTCTGCAGATCGCGCACGCCACGCGTCCGCGTCGTCCACGCGTTTGCGTCACTTAACATTTCTCGTACCACGCGTGCGCGTTGTCCACGCTTTCGCGTCGTTCGTGCAGCTTCCAATCTGTGCGGTCGCGTCAGGCACGCGAATGCGTCACTCTGATTTCTTCCATTTCGCGCGGTCGCGTGAGCCATGCGACCGCGTGACTTCTCGCTGGTCATCTCCTTGATTCCTTGTGTTCCTTCCATTTCTGCATGCTTTCTCTTTATTCTCTAAGCCATTCCTGCCCTATGAAGCCTGAAACACTTAACACACAGATCAAGGCATCGAATGGTAATAAGAGAGGATTAAGATTAGCTAAATTAAGACTAAAGAAGCATGTTTTCAATCATAGAACTAAACTAGGAAGGAATTGTAAAATCATGCAAATCTTATGAATAAGTGGGTGAAAAGCTTGATAAAACCACTCAATTAAATACAATATAAACCATGAAATAGTGGTTTATCAATCCTTCTTTAGGAAACCAACTAGAGAATACCCACTGGCCATGCCAGCCAGGTACTGCATCATCTTCGGGGCCGAGATTCCACACCATTGCATCCCATTTATTTGAGCTTTTGCCGCTTCTGTCATGGACCGAAAATTTGGAATTAGGTGGACCATGCCATGATGTGTGAGCGCATGGTTGTGCTTCGTGATAACCTTCTTCACCCTCCAAATGTTATTGCTCCTGTCAAGGTATATGTACATCCTCGCCTTATAGTTTGTCCTTGTCTTTGGCTTGTGAGGCCTCCTCCTATCCACCCGATTGTAATGTTTCCTATGTCTGAGCCATTCTCTATTGTAAAAAAATCTTTGCCTAATTAGGTTCCCACCTCCATCCTTAAACATATCCCCCTTACGAATTCCAAAACCATGAAACCTACCCAATTTCTGATAGAAATCATATGCATCTTCTCCCATTGGAAATACCTTTCTTAATATGTCGTCGTCGGTGAGAGAAGCAACATCGCCGTAATCAACACTATCGTCATTCCGTGTGTACAACACATCTTTCAAGTTGACTGTTTCCAAACAAATTCACCTGCATAAGTCGTGACACACACAATCATAACACACCAAAAGTAAGTACTATAGATCCACGTCAATTTCTACTAACTAAAAACCAATGATGTTATTACTGAGCTTGTTAATTTTTTTAGCTAAAGTTCAACCCGAACTAATTCTAGCAATTCAATGCTTTTTTTTTTTCTTAAATAAATTAAAAAAATAAAAAATCGTGAATGGAAAAGGTTAGGTAATAACTATTTTTAAATTATTGAGGTAATACCTGAATCACCTATAAAAACTTAATTAATACTTCAATATTAGTGATATGTGCAAACACTTTATTTTATACACCTTCTGATAATTAGGTATAATAAAATCATGAACATCCCACAACATGGTCAAAATATTTCTCACCATTTTTAAATCTTCACCGCTTAAAAACATTTATGTACATTCATAGATATCGGCAAACTTGTGCATACCTGAATCCTTAAACCCAACCTACTTCAATATCTACCCACTATATGATATTACATAAATTCCACACCACAGAGTCTTAACGTTGTCCTAATCTATATCTGCACAAATAGATACTAACACACACTGCCGGCGAGAACCTGGTTAACATTGCAAGATATTTTGCATTGGTCAAAATCCATAATGCGGAATATACATGCCACAACTCAAAAGCCATACTAAATCGAAACAGGAATTTATATACATCATCAATAAACCATTGGGAATGGAATTATAATCACTAGCCGCTAAATACCACCCTTCAAATTCCTACAGATAGAGGTACCAGAACTTACCAAATGCACGAGACTCTGAACGTGTATGAGATGCCCTCCGATGCTGCCCAGCTGATGAAAACCACCGTATCCAATATCCTTCAGGGACGAGGACATCCCACCCAGCTGTTGCTCCATCCAATTATTACAGCTAGGGTTTCCATGCTCATTTCTTTTAACTGTGCTTGATGAATGTATTTCCCTCTCAAGGTTTCCTTCCCACGTTTACAGGGACATTTTGTCTTGTGTTAATCTGGATACAAGAACTATTGCCTCCGACCCGATATCCTATTTTTACTCATGTTAAATTGTTCTTTGTTACTGAGTCCGCATCAATAAGTTTCACTTTGGCTACTGTCTCATTTAAATAAAGGCCAACACAAAACAAACCTTCACTCAACAATAAAGCCCAACTTGCATAGCCCAACACCACCGAAAAATTCCATTGGCCCACCAATTATGTTCTCCCAAAAAATTGTTTAACATCATCCTTCCATTAACAATGACACTTACCAACTACTCCTCTGCAACCCTATATGTCCCACGTCTAAGTGTGTGTTTGGATTTCAGTTTGCAAACGGGAGTTTGTATAAAAGTGATTTTGTAAACTTGCTTTTGATGAAAAGTAAGTTTGTGCTAACGTGATTTATGTTTGGCAATCTTTATATCAAAATTGATTATAGTAAAATAAATGTTGTTTGGACTATACTATTTAAAATCACTTTTAGATGAAAAATTACTAAAATAGATATCAATTAAAATATTATTTTTTTATATTATTCTATTATTTTACTTTAAATATTTGAATAGATCTTGTTAATTTATTTTATAATAAAGTTAATATTTACTTACTAAATTAAAGTAACATATAAAAATTGACAAAATATATTTTAATACATAAAAACACTAATAAATATTAAAATAAAAGATAAAACACTAATGAAATACATAAAAAATAATATCTTATGCAAAATTAGTATATTCTCAATAATTTTATTCTTATACGACTTTTTTGACATCCAACATTCATAATTTTATTAATACTTATGAATATTTTTTATTTAGTTTGTCTTTTTTGATGGAATCAATTAATCTATATTATAAAAAGAGTTACAATAAAATATAATATATGAAAATTATAATTATAAATTTTACATAGTTGAATAAAAAATAAAAAATTTCAGCCAAAACAAAAATAAAATATAATAAAATATAAAACGAGAATTCATGTAAATAAAAAATGATACAAATTTTATAAAACTAACAATATATATCATATGAATAAAAAAAATATAATAAAAGAGAAAAAAATAAAATTCATATGAACAATATATATCAACAATATATATCATATAAAACCAACAATATAAATACAGTGCATAAGAGAGAAGAAAAATAAAATTCATATAAACAAGAAATAATAAGAATACCATAAAAAAAAAGTAAAACATACATGAGAGATGAGAGATTAGAACACTGAAAAATAATATAAAAAAGGTCAATGATAAAAATAGGTAAAAAATAAAAAAGAACAAAGTTAAATAAAAATAAAAAAGACACCTTACATATTAAACATAAAGAACAGTAAATGATAAAAAAAATTCATATGAACTAAAAAACAATAAGAAATAAAAATATAAAAGAGAGTACTATACATTTTATAATGTCAAATAAAAAGAAAAGATTTTATAATTTATTTTAGTTCCGTGAGTACTCTTTAATTTAGTATATTTTGGACTATAAATTTTTATTATTTATGACTCTTTTATTACTTATAATTACTATATAATAAAAACAAATAAAGTACAATAAAAAAAATCATACAAACATAATATATAATAATTACAACCAACAATATATATCATATGAACAAAAAAAAATTATAATAAAATAAAATTTATATGAATATAATCAAATAAAAAAATAAAAAATTTTATACATAACATAAATATAGTACAATAAAGGATAGAAAAAATAATTTATATAAATAAAAAATAATAAAAATTAATAAAAATAAAATTTATATTAATAATAGTTGTCATATAAATAAAAAAATACAATAAAAATATAACAATAGAAAATTAAAAAATAACATCAGAACACTAAAAAAATAATATGAAAAATATTTATCATATAAATAAAAAATATAATAAAAAATATAAAAATTAAAATATGAAAGAAAGAACTAAAAAATATTAAAAAGAAAATTAAAATCGGGAGTGGATCCTCTCCAGTGAGAAAAAAACTGGATGGTATCCAGTGTTCAATCTAATCATTCATTGTGCTCTCTCTCTTATTTATTTATGGTCCCACTCATAGAATCAAAGGTGATAGATCACACTGGATTCTATCAATTGTTAAAAAAACTGGAGAGGAATTATGTGGCTATAGACATCCTTTTCATAGAAGAAATAAAGGGTATAGTTGGTAGATATGAAATAAATTTTTTACCTAACTCTTCCAACGGTCATTAATCTTTCCAACGTGAACGCAGAAGCTTGAATTTTTAGCTTCACGTGAACGTACGTTCACAGGTGAAAGCACTTATGGGTTAGAGATTCCAAAAAATTGCCAAACATAACAATGTGGCGTTCAAGACGTTCAAACGAGCTTTTATGTTTCCCAACGTGAACCCCAAACACACCCTAAAAAACTCTTCTCTTTTCATCGATCTTGTGTCAGGAATACTTTGTTTGTACTGACTGTCCAGATCCATTTAACATCACACGTGTCATACGACAAATACATGCACATAGCATCCACACTTTTGGATATTCTCTTCGATTCATACCATAGCCTTTGCCTTTGCAAATACCCCAACTTGCAGGTCAAACACATTTCCAAAAAGGTGATGTATGTTCCTAATTTTATAGGCATAAGGTATGAGTCTATGAGACACTTATGAATAATATACTCCTTAAAATGTTAACTTGCTACATGTAACATATTTTATTTTTTGCTTTTTTATCACGATCATTCAATTATTTTTGTTATTGTTGTTATTATTAAAGATAGTGCATTTATAGATAATATTGTCCAATAAACAATATGATGGATGTAATAAAAAAATCATACAAGTATGATTATTAAACTCTTAAGTTAATTTTTAAAATTTTAAAAATTTAATAGTTTAAATTAAAAAAAATGAGTTAACTCATTAATTTAATCGAATCTAAATAAACTCAACCTAAGCTGAGTAAAGTCACATAAATTTACAAAAATTTGGATAATTTTTTTTTATCTTTTAACTATCAAAATAGATCATTTTATGAGAAATATTTAATCAAAATTTTTTAAAATAAAAAAACTTAGACTTAATATATTTTGATTTCTAACATCCCACATTTATTATTTATTTAATTTTTATTTTTAAATTTGTATTTAATATTGTACATATTTTATTATTTTTTTTATAGTATAAATGGCAAGTTATTAGAAATATTTTTTACCATAAATTTATTTTATTATAATTAAAGTTATATATACTTTATTTTTATATTAATAGAAGTCAACTCGTACAACTTTACAAATAGAGTTTATTGGAATTGTCTGAGTTTATCTTAATTTGCATTACGTCTTATTAAAAACTGAGTTGTAAAATAACTCAGGTGTGATTTTCAAAGAGTTATTTATCAGCTGAAAATTTAAGTAACGCAAAATATGAAAAAAAAAAATTATTTTATCCCTTACCGTTTAAACTAAATTCTAATTTAGTCCTTTAATATTTTACTTATATTAATTCCAAAAAGCAGATTTAATATTATCTCACTATTAAATTTGATACAAATAATTTGCATATTGAAGAGTCAATAATATTTAATTTTAGTATGTAAGTAAAATTAGACTACCAACGATCACTAATATAAAAATTTTTTCATTAAAAATAAAAAAAAAAACAAAATTATAATTTAGTCTAAACGTTAAAAATCAAAATAATACTCTATTCTATAAAAAAATGAACCGATAAATATCTATGTGTATGTGTAACTTCTGAATTCCATTCATTCTGATTTGTCTCAATTCCATTTTTTTTAATCGTTTGTCCTATTTGTAATATTTATTTAATATTAATTGTTTATTTTAATTTATCTTTGATGATAGTAGAAAATAAAAAAGGAACTGTGTTTAATATTACATTTTTGTCTACACAACAATTATACACTTTCAAATAATATTAAAATTCAGCTAAATAGAACAACAACAACAAAATTTAATACTAACAAAAAATTGAGTTAGAATGTGTATTAAATTTGTCGGGAACTATTTTTCTTTTTTCTCTACATTCTATTTCCAACATATTCTTCAACTAACCCAACACAAGCCATGTCTCGAGAATAGATTCTCTTAATTTTTTTAACAATTGAGAGAGTAAAGTGTGATCTCTCACTATTAATTTTATAAGTGAGACTAAAAATAAATATGAGAGAACCATTAATTTTATAAGTGAGACTAAGAATAAATATGAGAGAAAGAACAATGAAGGGTTAGAGATCACACTTTACACTCTCAATTTTTTTTAACAATTGAGAGGATCCATTTTCAAAATGAATTTCATCTTCTCCATGGTCTCCAAAAAAACAAGTCTATAGTAACTTCCATCCCTCAATATCCTCCTTTCAAATATTTTACTATATATCTAAATGGCTCAAAACAACAGAACATATACGGAAAAGTACATCCGTATATATGAACATCTTCCTTATAGAATTCTTATACACTTATAGTTCCTATGTTCATGTATTAATGTATTACCAATTTATCACTAAATGCGACCCCAACTTCCAACAATTTTCTTTGGTAGACTTCACGCTTTTCATAGCAGGGAATGTAAATAAATAAAATATCTTTGAAATGCAACGTAGATCATGCTAATAAGGTTCTCCTATGATTTACGTGACTAAAATTTTCTACCTCCAATTCAGCCAGTGAAGCTGTGTGTTATGCTAAATGGACATTCAACTCAGTTAGTTATATGCAGGAACCAAAAGCTTGTCAAGTACATTTTCTCGGCAAGAAAGTAATGTTACCATTGCTCTAGGTCTGTCACCTACCTGGTGTCTGTCAAGAGAGACATCTGAATCAAAGCTATAGCTCCATGGAAATCTGAAGAACATATATAACTCAAACATTTGGAAGATGTCAGTTATATTTATGCATGTAAGTAATAATTCTTCAGATGTCAACACATAAGAGCAAAATCCAACATGGTTTTGGCAAGGAAATGAAGCTGTGAGAGACACAAGTTCCTTGGCCAAATAAAGAAAAGCACACAAATTTATTGAATTCAAGGAAACACATAAAGTCATAAACAACCAATTCAAGATGAAAACAATGCAAAATGGAGCGGAACGAAGCATCTTAGATGGATATCAAAATATTAGTAAAAATATATCCTTGCTCCAGAAATGTGGGAAAACAGGGAAAACAGAAACTTCAGTCATGTAAAATGATCTGGTCTAGCAACTTTGTTGAAAAGATAAAAAAGAAAACTGTATACAGAAGAAAGGCTATAGTTGAAGAAGTTAAGTATCTAAATCCGAAATTCTATGAGCAACAATTTCTAGAAGGATGAAATAGATTATATTATATATGAACAAAAAGTAACCCATTATTCTCTTGGAGGTACATGGTGTGGTTTAATTACATCAGTATACCAATGTTACAATATTGAAGAACTTATGACAGAGAACACTGAAAAAGGAAGCTTCTAAAGAAGGATAGAAGTTGGTGCTGGTATATGTTCAAACTCGTAGAAAAAGCAAGTTACATACGTCTGGAACTCATGAAATCACAAAGACTCTGAGCTCGCCTCTATCTCCTCTCGTGACACGAGTATCTGTGTCAAGATAGGTAACTTCGAATTCTCCACTTCCTGTATTAGACGGAGGCCTGAATGAATCAGGAATTCGAGGTAACTCGAACGGCGGCAACTGTGATAAATTCCCAGCTGTCTTCACAGTGGTTTTCTCAAATGTAATTTTGATCTTTGATGATCCTGAGACATTACAAACCCATACACCACAAAAATGGCAGTTTCAAGACTTTAAAATTAACATATCTGGCAAAGAGTAGCAATCACAAAAATGGTATATATAATGGAAATAAATATTAAGAAATTTGAAAACATAAAACCAACCTATGAGTTCAAATTTATGAGCTAACGTCGCTGTTGCATCAAGTGGTGGGAAGGGCCACGGAGCACCCAATTGAACCTCCACAATATTATCAAAATCTTTGCTCAAGATGTCAATTCGTTGAAAAACCTACAAGAAACAGTGCAAATTCAGTAGAAATGCAACAGTAATAGATTTGGCAAACTGTCACTATAGTTTGTAATTATATAAAATCTAATAGAAGCATCTTAGTAGTTTCTCAGCCTCAACTTCCACAGAAAATTACCAAACAAGACTTATAGCGGCTCTAATTCTATGTCAAGAACTATACGTGAAAGAACACAAAACAATTTTATATCTCTAAACAATAGACTTCTATAAGAATCTGCAATTTCCTCATCTATTATGAATCATTTTCAAATATATTTCATGCTGCCAGGCAAAAGCAATTTACAGCTATATCATGCATGATACGTGTTCAGCAACAGACCTGTCCAAGAGTTATAGGAAGGAGTCTTCCGGTGGGAGGTCCAGGCCGGCTGCCGCCTAGTGTACGAGATGAGAATGCACTGCTATATATCAGTCTCCATCTTCCTTGCAATTTATCGAGGTCAGCCGAGAGATCAACTAGTCCTCCGGCAGCTTCGAGTTCCTTAGCCGCAGCATCCGCCTTTCTCAGATCATCCTCATTTGCAGCAAGACCTCTATTCAGCCCAGAAACAGCACTCTGCATAATATTCCGCAAGTATTAAAAGCCAAATCCTAGAACAAACATAAACTAAACAAAAAGCAGCAGTGAACATGATAAGAATTAGAATTCCGGAACCCTAGCACAAGTATTAAGTATATGTGACAATAGTCGTATGCATTAATATACCAAAAAATAAATAAATAAATAAAAAATCGTGACTATCAATCTCAAATATGAAAAGCTGTTAAGAAAAATGTAACCATAATTACTAAAATCCCACAGTTGTGAATTTAACCATACAAGTCCTCATGCTACCTAATCAAGTAAGAACTTTAGTATATGATGAAGTACCATCTTACTAACCCTAGAAGTATCAAGTAATTGCCCCCAATGGCCCAAATTTCTTCTTCTTTTTCTTTTTCTTTTTTTTTTTCTTTTCTTCTTTTGTCATTTTACCATGTGCAGGGCCAAAAATCATATATTATTTACAGATACTGGTTTTGACTAGTGACTAAAAGGAAGCAAAATATAGATGGAGAGAAGCGTAAAAGGGAACAAATTACGAACCAGGAGAGTGAGCTTGAGAGAGGAGATAGAATCAGAAGAAGAGACCCGGTCCCCTGAGAAAGAAGGAGGAGGGTCAGCCACAGATGTGTCACCCGCTGTTGATTTCACAACAAGGCTGAGGCTGGGGGTCTGAGTGCGGCGAAAGCTTTGAAGGTTAATGGAAGAGTTTGGCCTCAGAAAGGAGCAACCGCTCCTAAAGGAGGAGGAGGAGGAACAAGAAGGTGAAGAGGTGTGAGGGAAGAAGTTGAGAGAAGCCATGAACACCAAGCAAGTGTGGAAGCAGGACACTGAGATAGATATTCCTTCTTCTTAATACTATTGAAGTCAACGTCAGCAACAACACACTTTACTTTGTGAAGGGAGGCTCATGGCTCACCAATTGTGCGCCACGTAACGCTCCTGGGATCCAAGTAGGATTTTCTGTTCTTTCACACTTTCTAGTTTCTACTTTTTTCCTCTGCCACTTCTTTTTTTTTTTTTTTTTTAGAAAAGAACAAATTAGTCTCTGGCTTTTTAACTTGTGGACATTTTTGTCCTTAACCATTGAAAAATACTTTTAAGTCTCTGACGTCTCTAAAAATTAGACGGATCAGTTCCTCTGTCTATAAGCCACTGTCAGACCCGACGAAAAAGGCTGACTTGGCTCCCCCTCTGCTTACCTGGCTTAACGGCATTTCCACATAGCACGTTAGTGAGATGGAGCTTTTGAAAAAGGGGCACATAAGTCCCTGTCACTCAAAACGACGTCATCTTGTGTGCTGCCCTAATCTTCAAATTCGTTTGAGTTATTTGTTTATGGTGGTGGCTGGTTGTTCGTTTATGATGATCACAGTGTGTTTGAGTTCTTCATTACTATCTTCGTTCCATCTCCTAGCTCTCCCTTGTAAACGGTTCCAAACCCGCCTCGCCTTAGCTCATTTTTGGTTGCAAAATCCTTTGTCACCTCGCGTAGAACTTGTACTGATATTACAAAGTTTCGAGAATCACTCATGTGAGTGTTTTCTGTTTCACCACTCAAGTTACTCACAGAACTTAACATTGTCTTTGTTGACTTGGTATCAGCATCACAGCTTGAAACTGCAAATTTCAACACTGTTTCTGGATTATATGTATCATGAGTGTGAGTGTTATGACTGTTAGGAGCCTTTTTCTTCTTCAAACAACATACAAATAGAGAAACAAGCAAAACAGCCACAAATGTAAAGATTCCGACACCAACAAGTAATACTACCAATTTTGATCTTTTCAAGCCATTTGATCTTTGAACCGAAGCAAGGGAAGGTGGCATATCCGAGGGTGTTGGTTTTGGTTTTGGTGGCAGAGAGAGTCGAGGCCGTGGTGATGCCGGATTCTGGGGTGAAGGTTGTGGACTACTAATAGGTGAAGGACTGTTTCCATGTTGATCAGCAAAAAGAGGGTTGCCATCAATAACAACCTTCATACCATCATTGAACTTTGGCAATGGAGGCTCAAAATTTTTATAACTCAAATCCAACAAACTCAGTGATTTCAATTCAGTAAAATTACTAGGGACTTTGCCACTTATATTATTTTGTGCAAGCATAATCCTAACAAGTGAATTCAACTTAGCAATTGAAGGACTCAATGTACCACTATGATTTTTCCTAGGAAAATTGATAAGAGATACCTCAGAGTTCTAATTGCAGCTCAATCCAATCCAGTTCCCTCCACAAGGATCATTACCAGACCATTGAGAACTCAGAATTAAAGGATAATTCAGATCATGGAGAAAATCAATGAGTGCATTAACTTGAGGTGCACATTGAATCCCAGGCTTACTCTGACAAAAGAAATTTGAACCATAAGATACTTGTGTAGCAGCCTTAAACTTTGGTATTGGCCCATTAACATGTTATTGCTTAAATCAACTTGATCAAGGTCCATGTTTGCCATTGATTCTGGAATCAAACCAACAAGTTGGTTTCCATTGAGGTTGATCTCCTTCAAGGAAGTTAAATTCCCAATGTTGTTTGGAATTTTTCCATTGAACTTGTTTCCATTAAGCCAAAGCTGTGTAAGAAAATTCATTGAGGCAATAACATCAATAGAACCACTCATGCCACCACCTTCTTGATTGTTAAGCCACAAAACCTGAATTAAAGATTGGCCAAAACTGTTTGGGATTCCACCAGAGATTCTGTTGTATAAGTGTCTCAGATTCAAAAGTGAAGGCAATATGCCTAGAAATTCAGGCAATGGTCCAACCAAATTACAGTGCACAAAAGAGAAATTGGTTAATTGCAATGATTCTTTCAAGTCCAAAGGAAAAGACCACCCTGTGGTTGGATTCAAAGAAGGATTCATTTCCAAAAGACAAGATCCTTATGTTTGCGAGTCCTTTGAAGAAATCAAAAGGGATTGTGTCAAATTCATTGTAATCCAAGAAAGCATATTCCAATTTGGACAATCCATTGAAACTTGGTAAAACCCCACTGAGGTTGTTCCTTTGGAGACCCAATTTCTGGAGATCTGTGAGCTGGTTCAAATTCTAAGGGAGTGAACCTTTAAGACCAAGATTCTTTGACTAAATCTGTGTCACCCTGTCACCATTGCAATACACATAAGGCCATGGAGGATTGCCACATGGGTCACTGGTGCGCGAAATTGTGATCACTACACAACTTTGCACAACTAACCAGCAAGTGCACTGGGTCGTCCAAGTAATACCTTACGTGAGTAAGGGTCGATCCCACGGAGATTGTTGGTATGAAGCAAGCTATGGTCACCTTGTAAATCTCAGTCAGGCAGACTCAAATGGGTATAGATGATGAATAAAGCATAAAGATAAAGATAGAGATACTTATGTATATCATTGGTGAGAGCTTCAGATAAGCGTATGAAGATGCTTTCCCTTCCGTCTCTCTGCTTTCCTACTGTCTTCATCCAATCCTTCTTACTCCTTTCCATGGCAAGCTTATGCAAGGGTTTCACCGTTGTCAGTGGCTACCTCCCATCCTCTCAGTGAAAATGTTCCTATGCTCTGTCACAGCATATGGCTAATCAGCTGTCGGTTCTCGGTCAGGCCGGAATAGAATCCAGCGATTCTTTTGCGTCTGTCACTAACGCCCCGCCTGCTAGGAGTTTGAAGCACGTCACAGTCATTCAATCATTGAATCCTACTCAGAATACCACAGACAAGGTTAGACCTTCCGGATTCTCTTGAATGCCGCCATTAGTTCTCGCCTATACCACGAAGACTCTGATCTCACGGAATGGCTGGCTCGTTTGTCAGGCGAGCACTCGGTTGTCAGGCGATCAACCATGCATCGTGTATCAGGAATCCAAGAGATAAACACTAGAGCCTCATATGCTTGTAGAACAAGAGTGGTTGTCAGTCACCTTGTTCATAGGTGAGAATGGTGATGAGTGTCACGGATCATCACATTCATCAAGTTGAAGAACAAGTGATATCTTGGACAAAGAACAAGCGGAATTGAATAGAAGAACAATAGTAATTGCATTAATACTCGAGGTACAGCAGAGCTCCACACCTTAATCTATGGTGTGTAGAAACTCCACCGTTGAAAATACATAAGAACAAGGTCTAGGCATGGCCGAATGGCCAGCCTCCCAAATGATCTAAGATAGCATGAAACTCAAAGATAGCTACCAAGATGTCTAATACAATAGTAAAAGGTCCTACTTATAGAAAACTAGTAGCCTAAGGTGTACAAAGATGAGTAAATGTCATAAAAATCCACTTCCGGGCCCACTTGGTGTGTGCTTGGGCTGAGCAATGAAGCATTTTCGTGTAGAGACTCTTCTTGGAGTTAAACGCCAGCTTTTATGCCAGTTTGGGCGTTTAACTCCCATTTTGGTGCCAGTTCCGGCGTTTAACGCTGGAATTCCTGAGGGTGACTTTGAACGCCGGTTTGGGCCATCAAATCTTGGGCAAAATATGGACTATCATATATTGCTGGAAAGCCCAGGATGTCTACTTTCCAACGCAGTTAAGAGCGCGCCAATTGGGCTTCTGTAGCTCCAGAAAATCCACTTCGAGTGCAGGGAGGTCAGAATCCAACAGCATCTGCAGTCCTTTTCAGTCTCTGAATCAGATTTTTGCTCAGGTCCCTCAATTTCAGCCAGAAAATACCTGAAATCACAAAAAAACACACAAACTCATAGTAAAGTCCAGAAAAGTGAATTTTAACTAAAAACTAATGAAAATATACTAAAAACTAACTAGATCATACTAAAAACATACTAAAAACAATGCCAAAAAGGGTACAAATTATCCGCTCATCACAACACCAAACTTAAATTGTTGCTTGTCCCCAAGCAACTGAAGATCAAATAGGATAAAAAGAAGAGAATATGCAATGAACTCCAAAAACATCTATGAAGATCAGCATTAATTAGATGAGCGGGGCTTTTAGCTTTTTGCCTCTGAACAGTTTTGGCATCTCACTCTATCCTTTGGAACTCAGAATGATTGGCTTCTTTAGGAACTCAGAATCCAGATAGTGTTATTGATTCTCCTAGTTAAGTATGATGATTCTTGAACACAGCTACTTATTGAGTCTTGGCTGTGGCCCAAAGCACTCTGTCTTCCAGTATTACCACCGGATACATACATGCCACAGACACATAATTGGGTGAACCTTTTCAGATTGTGACTCAGCTTTGCTAAAGTCCCCAATTAGAGGTGTCCAGGGTTCTTAAGCACACTCTTATTGCCTTGGATCACAACTTTATTTCTTTCTTTTTCTTTCCTTTTTCTCTTTCTTTTTCGTTTTTTTTTGTATTCACTGCTTTTTATTGCTTCAAGAATCATTTTTATGATTTTTCAGATCCTCAGTAACATGTCTCCTTTTTCATCATTCTTTCAAGAGCCAACATTCATGAACCACAATTTCAAAAGACATATGCACTGTTCAAGCATACATTCAGAGAACAAAAGTGTTGCCACCACATCAATATAATTAAACTGTTATAAAATTCAAAATTCATGCAATTCTCATCTTTTTCAATTAAGAACATTGTTTATTCAAGAAAGGTGATGGATTCATAGGACATTCATAACTTTAAGGCATAGACACTAAGACACTAATGATCATAAGACACAAACATGGACAAACATAAAGCACTAAAATTCGAAAAACAGAAAATCAAAGAACAAGGAGATTAAAGAACGGGTCCACCTTAGTGATGGCGGCTTGTTCTTCCCCTTGAAGGTCTTATGGAGTGCTTGAGCTCCTCAATGTCTCTTCCTTGTCTTTGTTGCTCCTCTCTCATGATTCTTTGATCTTCTCTAATTTCATGGAGGAGGATGGAATGCTCTTGGTGCTCCACCCTTAGTTGTCCCATGTTGGAACTCAATTCTCCTAGGGAGGTGTTTAGTTGCTCCCAATAGTCTTGTGGAGGAAAGTGCATCCCTTGAGGTATCTCAGGGATCTCATGATGAGAGGGGTCTCTTGTTTGCTCCATCCTTTTCTTAGTGATGGGCTTGTCCTCATCAATGGGGATGTCTCCCTCTATGTCAACTCCAACTGAATAACAGAGGTGACAAATGAGATGGGGAAAGGCTAACCTTGCTAAGGTAGAGGACTTGTCCGCCACCTTATAAAGTTCTTGGGCTATAACCTCATGAACTTCCACTTCTTCTCCAATCATGATGCTATGAATCATGATGGCCCAGTCTATAGTAACTTCGGACCGGTTGCTAGTGGGAATGATTGAGCGTTGGATAAACTCCAACCATCCTCTAGCCACGGGTTTGAGGTCATGCCTTTTCAATTGAACCGGCTTCCCTCTTGAATCTCTCTTCCATTGTGCGCCCTCTTCACATATGACTGTGAGGACTTGGTCCAACCTTTGATCAAAGTTGACCCTTCTAGTGTAAGGATGTTCATCTCCTTGCATCATGGGCAAGTTGAATGCTAACCTTACATTTTCCGGACTAAAATCCAAGTATTTCCCCCGAACCATAGTAAGATAATTCTTTGGATCCGGGTTCACACTTTGATCATGGTTCTTGGTGATCCATGCGTTGGCATAGAACTCTTGAACCATCAAGATTCCGACTTGTTGAATGGGGTTGGTAAGGACTTCCCAACCTCTTCTTCGGATCTCATGGCGGATCTCCGGATATTCACCCTTTTTGAGTGAAAAGGGGACCTCGGGGATCACCTTTTTCAAGGCCACAACTTCATAGAAGTGGTCTTGATGCACCCTTGAGATGAATCTATCCATCTCCCATGACTCGGAGGTGGAAGCTTTTGCCTTCCCTTTCCTCTTTCTAGAGGTTTCTCTGGCCTTGGATGCCATAAATGGTTATGGAAAAACAAAAAGCAATGCTTTTACCACACCAAACTTAAAAGGTTTGCTCGTCCTCGAGCAAAGAAGAAAGAAGAGAGTAGAAGAAGAAGAAATGAGGAAGAAGGGTGATGGTGTTGTATTCGGCCAAAGAGGGGGAGAAGTGGTGTTTAGGTTGTGTGAAAATGAAGGGGTGAAGAAGGGTTTATATAGGAGAGGGGGGAGATGTGGTTCGGCCATTATGGGTGGGTTTGGGAGGGAAAGTGGTTTGAAATTGAAGGGTGAGGTTGGTGGGGTTTTATGAATGATGGATGTGAGTGGTGAAGAGAAAGATGGGATTTGATAGGTGAGGGGTTTTTGGGGAAGAGGTATTGAGGTGATTGGTGAATGGGTGAAGAAGAGAGAGAGAGTGGTGGGGTTGGTGGGGATCCTGTGGGGTCCACAGATCCTGTGGTGTCAAGGAAAAGTCATCCCTGCACCAAATGGCATTCAAAATCACGTTTTGAGCCATTTCTGGCGTTAAACGCCGGGCTGGTGCCCATTCCTGGCGTTTAACGCCAGGTTCTTGCCCTTTTCTGGCGTTTAACGCCAGTCTGGTGCCCCTTTCTGGCGTTAAACGCCCAGAATGGTGCCAGACTGGGCGTTAAACGCCCACCTGCTAGTCTTACTGGCGTTTAAACGCCAGTAAGTTCTTCCTCCAGGGTGTGCTGTTTTTCTTCCTGTTTTTTCATTCTGTTTTTGCTTTTTCAATTGATTTTGTGTCTTCTTATGATCATCAACCTACAAAATAACAAAAAATAACAAAAGAAAATAGATAAAATATAACATTGGGTTGCCTCCCAACAAGCGCTTCTTTAATGTCAGTAGCTTGACAGAGGGCTCTCATGGAGCCTCACAGATACTCAGAGCAATGTTGGAACCTCCCAACACCAAACTTAGAGTTTGAATGTGGGGGTTCAACACCAAACTTAGAGTTTGGTTGTGGCCTCCCAACACCAAACTTAGAGTTTGACTGTGGGGGCTCTGTTTGACTCTGATTTGAGAGAAGCTCTTCATGCTTCTTCTCCATGGTGACAGAGGGATATCCTTGAGCCTTAAACACAAAGGATTCTTCATTCACTTGAATGATCAGTTCACCTCCATCAACATCAATCACAGCCTTTGCTGTGGCTAGGAAGGGTCTGCCAAGGATGATGGATTCATCCATGCACTTCCCAGTCTCTAGGACTATGAAATCAATAGGGATGTAATGGTCTTCAATCTTCACCAATACATCCTCTACAAGTCCATAAGCTTGCTTTCTTGAGTTGTCTGCCATCTCTAGTGAGATTCTTGCAGCTTGTACCTCAAAGATCCTTAGCTTCTCCATTACAGATAGAGGCATGAGGTTTACACTTGACCCTAAGTCACATAGAGCCTTCTTGAAGGTCATGGTGCCTATGGTACAAGGTACTGAAAACTTCCCAGGATCTTGTCTCTTTTGAGGTAATTTCTGCCTAGACAAGTCATCCAGTTCTTTGGTGAGCAAAGGAGGTTCATCCTCCCAAGTCTCATTTCCAAATAACTTGTCATTTAGCTTCATGATTGCTCTAAGGTATTTAGCAACTTGCTCTTCAGTGACATACTCATCCTCTTCAGAGGAAGAATACTCATCAGAGCTCATGAAAGGCAGAAGTAAGTCCAATGGAATCTCTATGGTCTCATTTTGAGCCTCAGATTCCCATGGTTCCTCATTAGGGAACTCATTGGAGGTCAGTGCACGCCCATTGAGGTGTTCTTCAGTGGCGTTCACTTCCTCTCCTTCCTCTCCAAATTCAGCCATGTTGATGACCTTGCACTCTCCTTTTGGATTTTCTTCTGTATTGCTTGGAAGAGTACTTGGAGGGAGTTCAGTAATTTTCTTACTCAGCTGTCCCACTTGTGCCTCCAAATTCCTAATAGAGGACCTTGTTTCAGTCATGAAACTTTGAGTGGTTTTGATTAGATCAGAGACCATGGTTGCTAAGTCAGAGGGGTTCTGCTTAGAATTCTCTATCTGTTGCTGAGAAGATGATGGAAAAGACTTGCCATTGCTAAACCTGTTTCTTCCACCATTATTGTTGAAACCTTGTTGAGGTCTCTCTTGATTCTTCCATGAGAAATTTGGGTGGTTTCTCCATGAAGAATTATAGGTGTTTCCATAGGGTTCTCCTAGGTAATTCACCTCTTCCATTGAAGGGTTCTCAGGATCATAAGCTTCTTCTTCAGTTGAAGCATCCTTAGTACTGCTTGGTGCATTTTGTATTCCAGACAGACTTTGAGAAATCAAATTGACTTGTTGAGTCAATATCTTGTTTTGAGCCAAAATGGCATTCAGAGCATCAATCTCAAGAACTCCTTTCTTCTGATTTGTCCCATTGTTCACAGGATTCCTTTCAGAAGTGTACATGAATTGGTTATTTGCAACCATTTCAATGAGTTCTTGAGCCTCTGTAGGCGTCTTCTTCAGATGAAGAGATCCTCCAGCAGAGCTATCCAAAGACATCTTGGATAGTTCAGAGAGACCATCATAGAAAATACCTATGATGCTCCATTCAGAAAGCATGTCAGATGGACATTTTCTGATCAATTGTTTGTATCTTTCCCAAGCTTCATAGAGGGATTCTCCATCCTTCTGTCTGAAGGTTTGGACTTCCACTCTAAGCTTACTCAATTTTTGAGGTGGAAAGAACTTTGCCAAGAAGGCATTGACTAGCTTTTCCCAAGAGTCCAGGCTTTCTTTAGGTTGAGAGTCCAACCATGTCCTAGCTCTGTCTCTTACAACAAAAGGGAATAGCATAAGTCTGTAGACCTCAGGGTCAACCCCATTAGTCTTGACAGTGTCACAGATTTGCAAGAATTCAGCTAAGAACTGATGAGGATCTTCCAATGGAAGTCCATGGAACTTGCAATTCTGTTGTATTAGAGAAACTAATTGAGGCTTAAGCTCAAAGTTGTTTGCTCCAATGGCAGGGATAGAGATGCTTCTCCCATAGAAGTCGGGAGTAGGTACAGTAAAGTCACCCAGCACCTTCCTTGCATTGTTGTTGTTGTTGTTGTTGTTTTCGGCTGCCATGTGTTCTTCTTCTTTGAAGAATTCGGTTAGGTCCTCTACAGAGATTTGTGCCTTAGCTTCTCTTAGCTTTCGCTTCAAGGTCCTTTCAGGTTCAGGGTCAGCTTCAACAAGAATGCCTTTATCTTTATTCCTGCTCATATGAAAGAGAAGAGAACAAGAAAATATGGAATCCTCTATGTCACAGTATAGAGATTCCTTGAGGTTTCAGAGGAACAGAAAAATAGAAAGAAGAGGTAGAAGAATTCGAACTTAATTAGATAGAGTTCGAATTGTGCATTGAGAAGGAGTGATACTCCATAAATAGAAGGATGTGGGAAGAGAGGAAGAAATTTTCGAAAATCAAGTGAAATATTTTGAAAACATTTTTGAAAACTCTAATTGATTTTCGAAAATCAAGAGTGGAGAAGAAATCAAGTAATTTTTGAAAAAGATTTTGAAATTAGAAATTAAAAAGATATGATTTAAAAACTGTTTTGAAAAAGATGTGATTAAAAAGATATGATTGAAAAGTTATGGTTTTAAAAAGATATGATTGAAAAGCTATGATTTTGAAAACAATTTAAAAAGATTTGATTTTAAAAATCAATGACTTGCCTAACAAGAAAAGATATGATTCAAACATTAAACCTTTCTCAACAGAAAAGGCAACATACTTAAAATGTTCAATCAAATCATTAATTGTTAGTAAGTATCTTTAAAAAAAGGAAAGAAATTGATTTTGAAAACATTTGATTGAAAAGATATGATTTGAAAAAGATTTGATTTTGAAAAACTTTGAAAACTTGAAAAAAAAATTGATTTTGAAAACAAAATCCTCCCCCTTGTGCCATCCTGGCGTTAAACGCCCAGAATGGTATCCATTCTGGCGTTTAACGCCCAAAATGCTACCTTTTTGGGCGTTAAACGCCCAACCAGGTACCCTGGCTGGCGTTTAAACGCCAGTCTGTCCTTCTTCACTGGGCGTTTTGAACGCCCAGCTTTTTCTGTGTAATTCCTCTGCTGCATGTTCTGAATCTTCAGTTCCCTGTACTATTGACTTGAAAATAGAACCAAGATCAAATAAACAAGGCATGCAAGACACCAAACTTAAGATTAGACACTAGACTCAAACAAGAAACATAAAATCTTTTTTTGGTTTTTATGGTTTTGTAAATTTTTTGTGCTTTTTTCGAAAATTATATGGAAATAGAAAATAAAGGTTTCAGAATTCTCAATTTGAATTCCAGGAATCATTGCAATGCTAGTCTAAGACTCCGGTCCAAGAATTAGACATGGCTTCACAGCCAGCCAAGCTTTCAAAGAAAGCTTCGGTCCAAAACACTAGACATGGCCAATGGCCAGCCAAGCCTTAGCAGATCATTGCTCCAATAGCAAGATTGATAGAAATCAACAAGCTCTTGTGATGATAAGTTGAAACCTCGGTCCAATAAGATTAGACATGGCTTCTCAGCCAGCCAGACTTCAACAGATCATCATGAAACACTAGAATTTATTCTCAAGAACTCTGAAGAAAAAAAAATACCTAATCTAAGCAACAAGATGAACCGTCAGTTGTCCATACTCAAGAACAATCCCCGGCAACGGCGCCAAAAACTTGGTGCGTGAAATTGTGATCACTACACAACTTTGCACAACTAACCAGCAAGTGCACTGGGTCGTCCAAGTAATACCTTACGTGAGTAAGGGTCGATCCCACGGAGATTGTTGGTATGAAGCAAGCTATGGTCACCTTGTAAATCTCAGTCAGGCAGACTCAAATGGGTATAGATGATGAATAAAGCATAAAGATAAAGATAGAGATACTTATGTATATCATTGGTGAGAGCTTCAGATAAGCGTATGAAGATGCTTTCCCTTCCGTCTCTCTGCTTTCCTACTGTCTTCATCCAATCCTTCTTACTCCTTTCCATGGCAAGCTTATGCAAGGGTTTCACCGTTGTCAATGGCTACCTCCCATCCTCTCAGTGAAAATGTTCCTATGCTCTGTCACAGCATATGGCTAATCAGCTGTCGGTTCTCGGTCAGGCCGGAATAGAATCCAGTGATTCTTTTGCGTCTGTCACTAACGCCCCGCCTGCTAGGAGTTTGAAGCACGTCACAGTCATTCAATCATTGAATCCTACTCAGAATACCACAGACAAGGTTAGACCTTCCGGATTCTCTTGAATGCCGCCATCAGTTCTCGCCTATACCACGAAGACTCTGATCTCACGGAATGGCTGGCTCGTTTGTCAGGCGAGCACTCGGTTGTCAGGCGATCAACCATGCATCGTGTATCAGGAATCCAAGAGATAAACACTAGAGCCTCATATGCTTGTAGAACAAGAGTGGTTGTCAGTCACCTTGTTCATAGGTGAGAATGGTGATGAGTGTCACGGATCATCACATTCATCAAGTTGAAGAACAAGTGATATCTTGGACAAAGAACAAGCGGAATTGAATAGAAGAACAATAGTAATTACATTAATACTCGAGGTACAGCAGAGCTCCACACCTTAATCTATGGTGTGTAGAAACTCCACCGTTGAAAATACATAAGAACAAGGTCTAGGCATGGCCGAATGGCCAGCCTCCCAAATGATCTAAGATAGCATGAAACTCAAAGATAGCTACCAAGATGTCTAATACAATAGTAAAAGGTCCTACTTATAGAAAACTAGTAGCCTAAGGTGTACAAAGATGAGTAAATGTCATAAAAATCCACTTCTGGGCCCACTTGGTGTGTGCTTGGACTGAGCAATGAAGCATTTTCGTGTAGAGACTCTTCTTGGAGTTAAACGCCAGCTTTTATGCCAGTTTGGGCGTTTAACTCCCATTTTGGTGCCAGTTCCGGCGTTTAACGCTGGAATTCCTGAGGGTGACTTTGAACGCCGGTTTGGGCTATCAAAGCTTGGGCAAAGTATGGACTATCATATATTGCTGGAAAGCCCAGAATGTCTACTTTCCAACGCCATTGAGAGCGCGCCAATTGGGCTTCTGTAGCTCCAGAAAATCCACTTCGAGTACAGGGAGGTCAGAATCCAACAGCATCTGCAGTCCTTTTCAGTCTCTGAATCAGATTTTTGCTCAGGTCCCTCAATTTCAGCCAGAAAATACCTGAAATCACAGAAAAACACACAAACTCATAGTAAAGTCCAGAAAAGTGAATTTTAACTAAAAACTAATGAAAATATACTAAAAACTAACTAGATCATACTAAAAACATACTAAAAACAATGCCAAAAAGGGTACAAATTATCCGCTCATCAGTCACCTACTCCATTCTCTGGCCATTTGAGAAGCTGGGAATTTTGCAATTCTTTTCTGAAATCATTCAGAATTTTGAGATCATTTGGGTCTGTAGCACCGTAACACACTGTGATCATCCAAAACAAACAACCAGCCACCACCATAAACAAACAGCTCACACAAATTTGAAGATTAGGGCAGCACACAAAATGACGTCGTTTTGAGTGACAGGGACTTATGTGTCCATTTTTGAAAATTCCATCCTACTAACGTGCCACGTGGGACGCCGTGATGCCAAGTAAGCAAAGGGAGAGCCATGTCAGTCTTTTTCGTTGGGTCTGACGGTGACTTATGGACAGAGAAACTGGTTTGTCTAATTTTTAAGGACGTCAAGGACTTAAAAGTATTTTCCAATGGTCAGGGACTAAAATGTCCGCGGAGTAAAAGGTCAGGGACTAATTTGTTCTTTTCTCTTTTTTTATCAAACGGATTAGACAGTCCCAATGTTAAGCATTACATCCATGCTTCACACATCTACATAACACACTCACACACACTATTATAGGTAATATGGATTCTTAAACAACAACCAGCCTCAGCTAGGATTTGAATCCGATACACCTCCTTACAAGACAAACATAGTTGCCACTAAACCAAGTCTTGTGGTGCCCTTTACCACTTCTTGATAGAACCTTGCGGACTTTTGAAGGCAACTCCTTTGCCACTCAAACCAGGCCTTTGACGAAAAGATAAAAAAAACCAACAGCAAAAATGATTTAATATTTTTGTTTAGGAGTGTACAGAAAAATTTCAAAAGCCCACTAAGGAGACCCAAATTATCAAGTATATGGTAGAGTTGGGTAAAGGTCAGCCCAAAATTAGCGGGTTTGCTGGACAGACCCTAAGCTCAAAATCACCCTCTACTTAATGTTAGATAAGGGTAGCAACGGGGCGGGTAGGAGCGGATTTTTGCTCTACCCGACCCCGCCCCACCATATAACAACCCGCATAGAATCCGTTCCACTTCTACCCGTGAGAAGTAAAACGTTGAACCCTAACTCACCCCTGCGGATACCCGCTCCTATAATTATTAAAATTCAATAAATAAAATTAAATTTCAAAATTTATATAACCATAATCACATACATAATATAAATTAAAGTAAAAATTTAAATATGGTACAATATTATTAATCATTTACTAATTATTTTACATATATTATACATATTATATATTAAAATTATATATATTATATATATAGTAGGGTGGGTAGGGGCGGGTATTACTTAAACCCGACCCCGCCTCGCCCCTCCCAAGAACCCGCCTCGAGTGGGTACCCGCGAGTTCGGGTGGTATTGCCATCCCTAATGTTAGACACTACTTAGACAAAAAGAAAATAGGCCAATGAGCATTAGCTTACATGGAATGTCTCCCCTTCCCCACTTCAAAGGTCTAGGGTTCAAACCCTAGAATATGCAATTAAGAAAAAATGTGATAAAATGTGTGAGGGGTGTATGGGTGGTTGTGTACTTAAAATTGGAGGTTGTCTAATTCATTGAAAAAAAAAAAAAAAGAGACTACTTAGACCTAGTAGGCCTTATCAGGAGCTTAGTTACTAGATTATTTAGTTTTTTTTTTTTATTGTGGGGGTACAACTCAATTACAATTAGGGTTATTTGTAGGTTAAATAAGAGTTAATTATTAATTTGATATCCAAAAAATTCAGACGCTAACAAAATTTTTTGAAAGATATTAATAACATATTGAATGATTTGAAAATGCAATAAAATAATTAATAAATATTATTTTTTTTATAACTGACAAAAAAAACCTTTTATATTTAGCAAATAATATATCCATTTGAGCTAAATTTTTGTAACAACATTTAAATAAATATTTTGAAGGGACAAAATAAATTGAATCTTTAGATTTTTTTATTTTTTAATAACATATGGTATTCATAATAAAAAAGTTTAAAAAATTTTATTTGACATAAAATTATCAAAATTTAAGGATGAAAATTTTTTATTTTTTTTAATAATATTTACAAAATTTTGTATCAAACTCTGGTCTCTAAAATCTTTGTTTAGAATATATATTTAATATTTAATTTTTTTATCCTATTTTTAAATTTTTCAAAAATTTATTTGTCATTAGCATCTTTTGAAATTATTTTTATCAGCGATGTACATTTTTGGGTACTATTTGCATAATTTACTCAGTTAAACAAAGGTAGATAATGAGAGTGTCAACTATTTGATAACCAGTGAAGGTGCTAAATAAGAGGTTAATATCATGTCAATTTTTATTTTAAAGTTAGGATAAAGTACTAAATTAGTCCCTTACGTTTGGACAGTACAAGAATAAAGTCGATAATCTGAAGAACAAATACAAGTTTCAGAGACACAAAATTAACCGTAGATGCATCAATACATTTATTTATGATTTTTTTTACAATTTAAATAAAATATTTTCTATAGAACTAAGGAGAATGATAAATAAATATATTGATGTATCCACAGTTGATTTTGTGCTTCTGGAGCTTGTACTTGTTCTTCATATTATCAACATTGTTCTTGTATTACTGTCATGTAAGATATTCCGTTAATTATTTAACTTTGACCTCACAGTGGGACTACATTGAAGCTAAATAAAACTTTTTTAGATTCAAGTAGGACACTTTAAATCTTAAGGGCCAAAACAAGATTACGTCCAAACGTAAGGACCAATTCAGTACTTTGCCTTTAAAGTTATAATGGATATCTATTCTTAAAGGGGTAGTAATGTTATGAGTTTATATCTGCGAAAATAAATAAAAATAATGTAACGTTTAGGTTTATATATAAACCATAAATATTGGGTTAAGCGTCCTTATGAACTTAAGGTTGTGTTTGGTTCTGAGAATAAGATAAGATAAGATGTTGAGAATAAGACGCAAAAAATAAAGATATAAATATTAGTATTTTTATATTTGAAAATAAACTAGAACAAATTTATGAAAGTCTAATTTATTTTTTGTTTTTTTTTTTTCATTAAAAAATTTGAGAATAAAAATATAATTACGAAAAATAAACAAGAATAATGAAAGAAAAAAAGTTGTGTTCCTTGTTAGTATTTCTATGTCATTTCTATTAGAATGAATATAATAAAATACACTAATTCAGTGTCTCTAGATGCAATGTTTTTATCCATATCTTATCTGCCAAATACAATTTTATATCTTTATATCTCTATCTTAGTGTCCCGTGACATATTAATGTGTGTACTCATGGTAACTCATAATTAATGACCAGTAGATTTAGGAGTTGATAGTAATTATCTTATGAAAGTATAGAAGGACTCAATAAAGGAGACTAGTAAGGACAATGATTGTAGAAAAAAAAAGTGATCTATTACTCAGTATGAATTATATAATTGAGTCTTGAATTATTCATTATTAATTTTGAAACCGATAAATTTAATGACCATTATTTCATCAAATGGAATATTATCTATCTCCCAACAAGGGAAGATTTATGAACTTCTACACACTCATATTTTATGTTTCTATATTCATATAATTAGTTTTATGACATCTATATGTCGATAAAATATTTACTAATATAATATATTCATAAAATTCTTATGCAATATTATCTATCTCCCAACAAGGGAAGATTTATGAACTTCTACACACACATATTTTATGTTTTTATATTCATATAATTAGTTTTATGACATCTATATGTCGATAAAATATTTACTAATATATTCATAAAATTCTTATGCATCTTAAATACATACTGATTTAAGTGCCAGAATATTTTTTGTAGGTACTCACTCATCGTGTTTTTTGGCATCTGAGTTATACTCACTTCATTGAAGAAAAGGCGTATTACAACATCGCAAGGGATGAGCTATATCTCAAAAGTGAAAGAGTTCAGTGAAAACAATACAAATATCCAACATAAGAACAATATGAAAGAACTCACAACACAATATAGCAGCAATTATGAGAAAGTAAATATATTAAGTAAAGCAACAATAAGAATACACCAAGATTTTAACATAGAAAATTCTCTCAATATAAGAAGTAAAAACCACATATCCAAACTAATGAAATAGCTCCACTATAATCAAATATGAGGTACAAGAAAGTCTCAAATAAAAGACAAATTGTGTATACAATCAGTCAAAATACCAAACACCAAAGCTTAAAAATGAGTAACAAGAAGATAAAAAAATCCAAAATCAGAGCTACTGTGTGAAGCCAATTTCTTACTAAAGACCTCCAATCAACATCTCCACCGCCTAGAATAAAGAACAAGATGAGAAAACCTGCAATCGAAATTTCAGATCGATCCAATACTGAACGAATAAAAAACTGCTGTTCATAGATTGCTGCTCTGCATAAAAACGAAAATTCAGTATTTTCTCTTCTCTCCCACTTTTGTGGCTGCTCTCTCTCTTTCTCTCAAAGACCCTGAAATTCTGATTAGATTAGTGGAAAATGGGTGCAAGGAGACACCCTTAAAAATTTGAACTTGGGCCTTACATAAGATATAAACAAGCCTAACAAATCTTTCCTTCTCCACTAGGTAGAGGCCTTGATTATTCTAATGATCAAATAATATGTTTCAAACTTATCTCTTGATAATATTTTTGTCATCATGTCAATACTATTATTATCAATGTAAACTTTCTCATAGTTTAACAGCTTGAAATTCAACATATTATGTATCCAGTGATACCTAACATCGATATGTTTAGATCTTGTATGAAAGATAGAATTCTTAGCAAGATGAATAGCACTTTGATTGTCACAAAATAGCATATAACGGTTTCACTTGAAACCAATATCTCTAAGAAACTTCTTCATCCACAACAACTCTTTACACACTTCAGATGCAGCAATAAACTCTAACTCTGTAGTAGAAAATGCAACATACTTTTGCAATCTTGATTACCATGAAATAGTTTCTCCGACAAACTTGACCAAATAATCTGAAGTAGAATTTCGAGAATTAATATCTCCTACCATGTCTGCATCGGTAAGGCCAACTAGTAAAGATTTCTCACCACCAAAACTCAAACTCAAGTTAGTTATACCTTTGAGATATCTCATAATCCATTTAACAGAATTTCAATGTTCTTTACCTAGAGAGGAAACAACTCATAATACCAATCAAATATGCAATGTCTGATCTAGTGCACACTATAGCATACATCAAGCTTCCAAATAGCTGAAGCATAAGGAATTTCATTCATTGCTTGTTTCTTCTTGTCAATGGTTAAACACTACTTGGTACTCAACTTAAAATGAGAAGCAAAAATACTAGCAACACATTTAGAATCAATCATGCTAAACTTTTGAAGAACTTTCTTTATGTACTTCTCTTGTAACAAATAAAGCTTCTTGAAATCTCTATAATAAGTATTAGTCATGCCCAAAATCTGCTTGGCAGGATCAAGTCCTTCACAGCAAAGAACTTGTTCAACTATTTTTTCAACTCATTAATCCTTAAAGCATTCTTTCCCACAATCCAAATATCATCCACATAAAAAATGATAAAATTACCATAAAAAAATTTTTGTACAAATACACAACGATTTTGAAGTTGTCTTATCGTAACTATGCTCTTTCATAACATATTCAAACTTCTTGTACCATTGTCTTGGAGCTTACTTCAACCCATAAAAACTCTTCTTATGCTTACATACAAGGTCTTCTTCTCCTTTAACAATAAAGTCTTCTGGTTGTTCAACGTTGATTTTCTTGTCTAAATCACCATGAAGTAAAGCTATCTTTATATCCATTTGCTCAATCTCCATATTAAGAGAAGCTACTAATCCAAGTAAGCACAAATGGATGAGATTATCAAAATAGGAGAAAAAAATCTCCTCATAATCAATACCTTTTCTCTGGCTAAAGTCTCTAACAACCAATCTATCTTTATATTGAGACTTCAAATTGTGCTATTCATTCTTGATTTTGAATACCCATTTGTTCTTTAAAACTCTCATACCCTTAGGTAGTTTCACCAACTCATAGGTATCATTTTCAAGTAAGGACTTCATTGCTTCTTGCATAGCTTCAAGCCATTAAACTTTGCTTCCATCTTCAACAGTATAGGATGAACTGATGCACGAAAAATTGTATCACTACAAATTTTCCTCGAAAAGTATACCGAATTGTCGTCAAGTAAAAACTCACAATAGAGTGAGGTCGAATCCCACAGGGATTGATTGGTTGAGCAACTTTAATTAGAGGAGTGTTCTAGTTGAGCTAAGAAAAGTTGAGTTGAGAATTGCAGAAACTTAAATGGCGGGGAAAAGTAAATGACAGAAAATACAAATAACTGAAAGTAAATGGCAGAATGTAAAGTGCAGAAAGTTAAATTGTGGAAAATTTAATGGGATTGGGGATAATGAACATCAAAGTAAATAGCAAGAATTAAAGAGAATGGGTAAGATCAGAAATGGGGAAGTTCATTGAGTGTAGGATATGTTGCATTCTTCGGATCAAGTTCATCTTCATGTCTTCCTCAATCAATGCATTCATTGACTTTCTTGGCAATATTAAGTGATTAGATTCCAATGTCTTGGCAATCTAATCTCTCTAAACTTAAACAATTGCCCAATGTCTTGATTTAATTGCTCATGGGAAGAGATGAAGTTTGGTAATTGATTATACGATACACTTTCATGGATCAAAGTATTGGTAGGATTACATGTCACTATATCCATCCAACCCCCAACCTAATCCAGCGTGAGAAAGCATTTTTAGCATGATCTCTTCATTCCTCTTTCAAGGTTCCGAGGAAACCCAATTATGAACAGTTTCTCTGTCGAGATAACTTGTTCAATTGAATTAAGATCGAAAGCTTTCTAGCAAAATCAAGAGAAAAGAAAGAAGAAGATGAAAACTACTATTGATCCATTGAATTACAACAGAGCTCCCTAACCCAATGAAGAGGGGTTTAGTTGTTCATAGCTCTGGAAATGGAAAGCAAAAATGAAAAGTGCATCGTAAAGTAAACTAAATTGCAGAGAAAGTAAATGTACAGGGTGTTTACAATTTTGGATCCCCAGATCCCAATCCTCCTTTCTAGTTCAAAACTAACCCTATGTTCATACCCTGGGTCGAGTTTTCCGACCCGAGTTATTTGACGACAAGCCGACTGACCTCTTCAGGTCTGGACTATCCGACCTCTTCTTCAAGAGCTCGGCCAAATTACCAGAAAAAGCCCAAAAGAGGGCCCAACAGAGGAACACGACCCAAATCCTAAGGCAGCCCGAGCCTATAGAGATAAGAGCGGTACCCTTAAAGATAAGATGACTTCACCTGAAGATAAGATAAGATAAGATAAGATAAGATAACTATCTTATCTCCAGAAAGGTCACTCCTCATCATTATGAATACACTGGAGTACCCAGGTATAACTCACACTCTGATTCTACTAAAAACCTGCTCAATACCCTTGCTAAATTAAGCATCGGAGTCCCTTGCAAGTACCACCACCCTTCGGTGACAAAAGATCAGCATTATTGCCAGTCCAACAAGTCGAACACGACAGCTCCGGCCGCCACACATAAGCCGGACCCGCCATCTCCGATCAGTATAGAAGATCTCGTCCGAGATGGACCTACAGTTTCAGGTAACCCTCGGAACATTGGCACCGTTGCCGGGGACCTGGAAGTCATCCCACTATCATGGCGGATAACCTAAACAATGACCACGACTTTGATGTGGAAAACAGAACACCACACAAGAACGTGGAGGTTACACTAGACGATACTTCTTGGTGGACGAAATTGTGATCACATCAATGTAGTATTCTTTGTTGTTGTATGGAATCATTATTATGGCACCTATGTGTGGACACAACTCCGTTCAACTAACCAGCAAGTGTACTGGGTCGTCCAAGTAATACCTTACGTGAGTAAGGGTCGATCCCACAGAGATTGTTGGTATGAAGCAAGCTATGGTCACCTTGTAAATCTTAGTTAGGCAGATTCAATGGTTATGGGTTTCGAAATTTAATAATAAATAGAAAATAAAAAGGGATAGAAATACTTATGTAAATCAATAGTGGGAATTTCAGATAGGCGTATGGAGATGCTAGAATCGAATCTCTACTTTCTTATTACCTTCATCCAATACTTCTTACTCCTTTCCATGGCAAGCTGTATGTAGGGCATCACCATCATCAATGGCTACTTTTAATCCTCTCGGGAAAATGGTCCTATGCGCTGTCACTGCACGGCTAATCGTCTGGAGGCATCACCCTTGTTGATAGCTACATCCCATCCTCTCAGTGAAAATGGTCCAAATGCTCTGTCACAGCACGGCTAATCATCTGTCGATTCTCAATCAGGTTGGAGTAGAATCCCTTGGTTCTTTTGCGTTTGTCATCACGCCCAGCCTTCAGGAGTTTGAAGCTCGTCACAATCATTCAATACCGGAATCCTACTCGGAATACCATAGACAAGGTTAGACTTTCCGGATTCCCGTGAATGCCGCCATCTATCTAGCTTATACCACGAAGATTCTGTTGGGGAATCTAAGAGATATGCGCCCGGCTCAAGGTAGAACGGAAGTGGTTGTCAGTCACACACGTTCATAGGTGAGAATGATGATGAGTGTCACGGATCATCACATTCATCAAAGTGTTGTGCAACGTATATCTTGGAATAAGAATAAAAGAGAATTGAATAGAAAGTGATAATAATTGTATTGAAACTTGAGGTACAGCAGAGCTCCACACCCTTAATCTATGGTGTGCAAAAACTCCACCGTTGAAAATACATAAGTGAAAAGTTCAGGCATGGCCGAATGGCCAGCCCCCTGAACGATCAAAAGACCGAATGATCAAAGACTTAAACAGTCAAAGATTAAACTGTCAAAAGATGTCTAATACAATAGTTAAATGTTCTATATATACTAGACTAGCTACTAGGGTTTACATGAGTAGGTATTTGATGCATAAATCCACTTACGGGGCCCACTTGGTGTATGTTTGGGCTGAGCTTGATCTATCCACGAGCTGAGGCATTTATTGGAGTTGAACTCCAAGTTATAACGTGTTTTGGGCGTTCAACTCCGGATCATGACGTGTTTCTGGCGTTTAACTCCAGACAGCAGCATGTACTAGGCGTTCAACGCCAATTTACATCGTCAATTTCCGAATAAAGTATAGACTATTATATATTGCTGGAAAGCTCTGGATGTCTACTTTCCAACGCCATTAAGAGCGCGCCATTTGGAGTTCTGTAGCTCCAGAAAATCTATTTCGAGTGCAGGGAGGTCAGATTCTAACAGCATCAGCAGTCCTTTTGTCAGCCCTTTTCAGAGTTTTGCTCAAGTCCCTCAATTTCAGCCAGAAATTACCTGAAATTATAGAAAAACACACAAACTCATAGTAAAGTCCAGAAATGTGAATTTAACATAAAAACTAATGAAAACATCCCTAAAAGTAGCTTGAACTTACTAAAAACTACCTAAAAACAATTTCAAAAAGCGTATAAATTATCCGCTCATCACAACACCAAACTTAAATTGTTGCTTGTCCCCAAGCAACTGAAAATTAAATAGGATAAAAAGAAGAGAATATACTGTAAATTCCAAAATATCAATGAATATTAGTTCTAATTAGATGAGCGGGACTTGTAGCATTTTGTTTCTGAACAGTTTTGGCATCCCACTTTTTCCCTTGAAGCTTAGAATGATTGGCATCTCTAGGAACTTAGAATTTCAGATAGTGTTATTGATTCTCCTAGTTAAGTTTGTTGATTCTTGAACACAGCTACTTTTATGAGTCTTGGCCGTGGCCCTAAGCACTTTGTTTTCCAGTATTACCACCAGATACATAAATGCCACAGACACATAACTGGGTGAACCTTTTCAGATTGTGACTTAGCTTTGCTAAAGTCCCCAGTTAGAGGTGTCCAGAGCTCTTAAGCACACTCTTTTTGCTTTGGATCACGACTTTAACCACTTAGTCTCAAGCTTTTCACTTGGACCTTCATGACACAAGCACATGGTTAGGGACAGCTTGATTTAGCCGCTTAGGCCTGGATTTTATTTCCTTGGGCCCTCCTATCCATTGATGCTCAAAGCCTTGGATCCTTTTTACCCTTGCCTTTTGGTTTTAAGGGCTATTGGCTTTTTCTGCTTGCTTTTTCTTTTTCTTTCTATTTTTTTTCGCCACTTTTTTTTTGTTTTTTTTCGCAAGCTTTTGCTATTCACTGCTTTTTCTTGCTTCAAGAATCAATTTCATGATTTTTCAGATCATCAATAACATTTTTCTTTGTTCATTATTCTTTCAAGAGCCAACAGTTTTAACATTTATAAACAACAAAATAAAAAATATGCACTGTTCAAGCATTCATTCAGAAAACAAAAAGTATTGTCACCACATCAATATAATTAAATTAAATTTCAAGGACAATTTTCAAAATTTATGTACTTCTTGTTCTTTTGAATTAAAACATTTTTCATTTAAGAGAGGTGAAGGATTAATGGATTTCATTCATAGCTTTAGGACATAGTTACTAAACACTAATGATCATGAAGTAGAGACACAAAACATAAATGAATACAACATAAAAACCAAAAAGCAGAAAGAAATAAGAACAAGGAATGAATCCACCTTAGTGAGGATGGCGGCTTCTTGAAGGACCAATGGTGCTTTTTGAGCTCCTTTATGTCTCTTCCTTGCTTTTGTTGCATGATTCCTAGTAATTTTGGTGTTCCTATCCTTAGTTGCTCCCAATAATTGTGTGGAGGGCAATTTATCCCCTGAGGTATCTCAGGGATCTCTTGATTTGCAGTCAAATGTTCTACCACTGAGCTATAAACCCTTTACATGAGTCTTTCCATCTCCCATGACTCAGATGTGGAAGCTTTTGTCTTCCCTTTTTTCTCTTTTTTTTTTGGATGTCTCTGGCCTTAGGTGCCATTAATGGTTATGGAAAAGCAAAAAGCTATGCTTTTACCACACCAAACTTAGAAAATTGCTCGCCCTCGAGCAAGAGAAGAAAGAAAAGATGAAGAATAAGCAGAAGATATGGAGGAGATGGAGGGATATGTGTATTCGGCTATATGGGTGGGATTGGGTGGGAAAGAGATTTTGAATTTTGAAGGTAGGTGGGGTGTATGGGGAAGAGTGGATGGATGTGAGTGGTGAATAGAAAACAGAAGGGATGACCATGAATGGAGAGAGAGGGCGAGGTAGGTGGGGATCCTGTGAGGTCCACAGATCCTGAGATGATCCTGTGGGGTCCACAAATCCTGAGGTGTCAAAGATTTACATTCCTGCACCAAATGGGCATGTAAAATGCCTTTGCATACCATTCTGGCGTTTAAACGCCGAGATGATGCACACTCTGGGCGTTCAACGCCCATGTATAGCATGTTTCTGGCGTTGAACGCCAGTTTCATGCTTGTTACTGGCGTTCAGCGCCAGCTTTTCCTCTAGGCACATTCCTGGCGTTCAAACGCCAGAATGTTGCTTGTTTCTGGCGTTTAGCGCCAGATTCATGCTCTGTTCTAGCGTTGAACGCCAGCCAGATGCTCCTTACTGGCGTTGAACGCCAGTCTGTGCTTCCTCCAGGGTGTGATTTTTCTTCTGCTATTTTTGATTCTGTTTTTAATTTTTATATTTTTTTCGTGACTCCTCATGATCATGTATCTAATAAGACACAAAATAACAATAAAATAAAATAAAAATTAGATAAATAAAATTGGGTTGCCTCCCAACAAGCGCTTCTTTAATATCAATAGCTTGACAGTGGGCTCTCATGGAGCTACAAAGGTGATCAGGTCAATGTTGTATAGTCCCAACACCAAACTTAGAGTTTGGATATGGGGTCTTAACACCAAACTTAGAGTTTGGTTGTGGCCTCCCAACACCAAACTTAGAGTTTGATTGTGGGGGCTCTTCTTGACTCTGAATTGAGAGAAGCTCTTCATGCTTACTCTCTTTTGTCACAGAGGGATGGCCATGTGCCTTGAACACAAGGTAGTCCCCATTCAATTGAAGGACTAATTCACCTCTATTGACATCTATCACAGCTCCTGCTGTGGCTAGGAAAGGTCTTCCAAGGATGATGCATTCATCCCCTTCCTTCCTAGTGTCTAAGATTATGAAATCAGCAGGGATGTAAAGGCTTTCAACCTTTACTAACACGTCCTCTACTATTCCATAAGCTTGTCTCAATGACTTGTCTCCCAATTGTAATGAGAACAAGGCAGGTTGTACCTCAATGATCCCCAACTTCCCCATTACAGAGAGTGGCATAAGATTTATCCCTGACCCCAGATCACATAGAGCTTTTTCAAAGGTCATGGTTCCTATGGTACAAGGTATTAAGAATTTGCCAGGATCTTGTCTCTTTTGAGGTAAAATTTGCTGAATCTAGGTATCCAGTTCACTAATGAGCAAAGGAGGTTCACTTTTCCAAGTCTCATTACCAAACAACTTGGCATTCAGCTTCATGATAGCTCCTAAATATTGAGCAACTTGCTCTCCAATCACATCTTCATCCTTTTCAGAGGAAGAATAGTCTTCAGAGCTCATGAATGGCAGAAGGAGATTTAATGGAATCTCTATGGTCTCTATATGAGCCTTAGATTCCTTTGGATCCTTAATAGGAAACTCCTTCTTGCTTGAGGGACGTCCCAGGAGGTCTTCCTCACTAGGATTTTCATCCTCCTCCTCCCTTGTGCATTCGGCCATATTGATTATATCAATGGCCTTGCACTCTCCTTTTGGATTCTCTTCTGTATTGCTTGGGAGAATACTGGGAGGAGTTTCAATGACTTTCTTACTCAGCTGGCCCACTTGTGCCTCCAGATTTCTAATGGAGGATCTTGTTTCACTCATGAAACTGAAAGTGGCCTTTGACAGATCGGAGACTAGATTGGCTAAATTAGAAGTGTTTTGTTCAGAATTCTCTGTCTGTTGCTGAGAAGATGATGGAAAAGGCTTGCTATTGCTCAGCCTGTTGCGTCCACCATTGTTAAAGCCTTGTTGAGGCTTTTGTTGATCCTTCCATGAGAAATTTGGATGATTTCTCCATGATGAGTTATAGGTGTTTCCATAAGGTTTACCCATGTAATTAACCTCTGCCATGGCAGGGTTCTCAGGATCATAAGCTTCTTCAGAAGCTGCCTCTTTAGTACGGTTGGATGCATGTTGCCATCCATTCAAATTTTGAGAGATCATGTTGACCTGTTGAGTCAACACTTTGTTCTGAGCCAATATGGCATTCAGAGCATCAATTTCAAGAACTCCTTTCTTCTGAGGTATCCCATTATTCACGGAATTCCTCTCAGAAGTGTACATGAATTGGTTGTTTGCAACCATGTCAATGAGTTCTTGAGCCTCTTCAGGCGTTTTCTTTAGGTGAATAGATCCACCTGCAGAATGGTCCAATGACATTTTCGAAAACTCAGATAGACCATAATAGAATATATCTAATATGGTCCATTCTGAAAACATGTCAGATGGACATCTTTTGGTCAGCTGCTTGTATCTTTCCCAAGCTTCATAGAGGGATTCACCATCTTTCTGTTTGAAGGTCTGAACATCCACTCTAAGCTTGCTCAGCTTTTAAGGAGGAAAGAATTTATCCAAGAAAGTCGTGACCAGCTTATCCCAGGAGTCCAGGCTATCCTTAGGTTGTGAATCCAACCATATTCTAGCTCTGTCTCTTACAGCAAAAGGGAAAAGCATGAGTCTGTAGACTTCAGGATCAACTCTATTCGTCTTTACAGTCTCACAGATCTACAAGAACTCAGTTAAAAACTGATAAGGATCTTCAGATGGAAGTCCATAAAACTTGTAGTTTTGTTGCATTAAGGCAACTAGCTGAGGTTTCAGCTCAAAGTTGTTGGCTCCAATGGCAGGAATGGAGATGCTTCTTCCATCAAACTTGGACGTTGGCTTTGTGAAGTCACCAAGCATTCTCCTTGCATTATTATTATTTTCGGCTGCCATCTCATTCTCTTGTTCTAATGTTTCTGAAAGGTTACTGGTGCGCGAAATTGTGAACAATACTTTTTCACAACTCAAATAATCCCCGGTAATGGCTCCAAGAACTTGGTGGCTCAATACCATGGCATTACACAACTTCGCACAACTAACCAGCAAGTGCACTGGGTCGTCCAAGTAATAAACCTTACGTGAGTAAGGGTCGATCCCACGGAGATTGTTAGTATTGAAGCAAGCTATGGTCATCTTGTAAATCTTAGTCAGGCAAACTCAGATGTATATGGTGATGAACGAAAATAACATAAAAGATAAGGATAGAGATACTTATGTATATCATTGGTGTAAGAGCTTCAGACAAGTGTATGAAGATGCCTTCCCTTCCGTCTCTCTGCTTTCCTACTGTCTTCATCCAATCCTTCTTACCCCTTTCCATGGCAAGCTCGTGTAAGGTTTCACTGTTGTCAGCAGCTACCTCCCATCCGCGCAGTGAAAGCTAATGCACACACTCTGTCACAGTGCTGCCAATCACTGGTTTGGTTCCCTCCCCTACCGGAATAGAATAACTCTTTTGCGTCTGTCACCAACGCCCAGTAGGTTACAGGTTTGAAGCACGTCACAGTCATTCAATCATTGAATCCTACTCAGAATACCACAGACAAGGTTTAGACCTTCCGGATTCTCTTGAATGCCGCCATCAGGTCCTGCCTATACCACGAAGATTCCGAAGAATCCAAGAGATATTCACTAAGCCTCAGATGCTTGTAGAACAAGAATGGTTGTCAGTCACCTTGTTCATGGGTGAGAATGGTGATGGGCGTCAATCATCACCTTCATCATGTTGAAGAACAAGTGATATCTTGGATAAAGAACAAGCGGAATTGAATGGAAGAACAATAGTAATTGCATTAATACTCGAGGTACAGCAGAGCTCCACACCTTAATCTATGGTGTGTAGAAACTCCACCGTTGAAAATACATAAGCATAAGGTCTAGGCATGGCCGAATGGCCAGCCTCCCAATGATCTAAGATAGCATAAAACTCAAAGATAGCTACCAAGATGTTCTAGATGTTCTAGATGTTAAAATACAATAGTAAAAGGTCCTACTTATAGAAAACTAGTACATAGATGAGTAAATGACATAAAAATCCACTTCCGGGCCCACTTGGTGTGTGCTTGGGCTGAGCAATGAAGCAAATTTCGTGTAGAGACTCTTCTTGGAGTTAAATGCCAGCTTTGGTGCCAGTTTGGGCGTTTAACTCCCATTTGGGTGCCAGTTCCAGCGTTTAACGCTGGGATTTCTTGAGGTGACTTTGAACACCGGTTTGGGCCATCAAATCTTGGGCAAAGTATGGACTATCATATATTGCTGGAAAGCCCAGGATGTCTACTTTCCAACGCCGTTGAGAGCGCGCCAATTGGGCTTCTGTAGCTCCAGAAAATCCACTTCGAGTGCAGAGAGGTCAGAATCCAACAGCATCTGCAGTCCTTTTGAGTCTCTGGATCAGATTTTTGCTCAGGTCCCTCAATTTCAGCCAGAAAATACCTGAAATCACAGAAAAACACACAAACTCATAGTAAAGTCCAGAAAAGTGAATTTTAACTAAAAACTAATAAAAATATACTAAAAACTAACTAGATCATATCAAAAACACACTAAAAACAATGCCAAAAAGTATACAAATTATCCGCTCATCACAACACCAAACTTAAATTGTTGCTTGTCCCCAAGCAACTGAAAATCAAATAAGATAAAAGGAAGAGAATATGCAATGAATTCCAAAAACATCTGTGAAGATCAGTATTAATTAGATGAGCGGGGCTTTTAACTTTTTGCCTCTGAACAGTTTTGGCACCTCAATCTCTCCTTTGAAATTCAGAATGGTTGGCTTCTTTAGGAACTTAGAATCCAGATAGTGTTAATGATTCTCCTAGTAAAGTATGATGATTCTTGAACATAGCTATTTATTGAGTCTTGGCTGTGGCCCAAAGCACTCTGTCTTTCCAGTATTACTACCGGATACATACATGCCACAGACACATAATTGGGTGAACCTTTTCAGATTGTGACTTAGCTTTGCTAAAGTCCCCAATTAGAGGTGTCCAGGGTTCTTAAGCACACTCTTATTTGCCTTGGATCACAACTCTTATTATTATTATTTTTTTCGTTTTCTTTCTCTTTTTTTTTTCGGTTTTTTTTTTTGAATAGCAATGCTTTTTCTTGCTTCAAGAATCATTTTATTGATTTTTCAGATCCTCAATAACATGTCTCCTTTTTCATCATTCTTTCAAGAGCCAACATTCATGAACCACAAATTCAAGATACATATGCACTGTTTAAGCATACATTCAGAGAACAAAAATATTGCCACCACATCAAAATAATTAAACTATTATAAAATTCAAAATTCATGCAATTCTTCCTTTTTCAATTAGGCACATTTTTATTCAAGAAAGGTGATGGATTCATAGGACATTCATAACTTTAAGGCATAGACACTAAGACACTAATGATCATAAGACACAAGCATGGATAACATAAAGCATAAAAATCGAAAAACATGAGAATAAAGAACAAGGAAATCAAGGAATGGGTCCACCTCAGTGATGGCGGCTCTTCCTTGCCTTTGTTGCTCCTCTCTCATGATTCTTTGTTCTTCTCTAATTTCATGGAGGAGAATGGAGTGTTCTTGGTGCTCCACCCTTAGTTGTCCCATATTGGAACTCAACTCTCCTAGGGAGGTGTTTAGTTGCCCCCAATAGTCTTGTGGAGGAAAATTCATCCCTTGAGGAATCTCAGGGATCTCATGATGAGTGGGATCTCGTGTGTACTCCATCCTTTTCTTAGTGATGGGCTTGTCCTCATCAATGGTGATGTCTCCCTCTATGTCAACTCCCACTGAATAACAGAGGTGACAAATGAGGTGAGGAAAGGCTAACCTTGCCAAGGTAGAGGTCTTGTCCGCCACCCTATAGAGTTCTTGGGCTATAACCTCATGAACCTCTATTTCTTCTCCAATCATGATGCTATGAATCATGATGGCCCGGTCTATGGTAACTTCGGACCAGTTGCTAGTGGGAATGATTGAGCGTTGTATGAACTCTAACCATCCTCTAGCCACGGGTTTGAGGTCATGCCTTCTCAATTGGACTGGCTTTCCTCTTGAATCTTGCTTCCATTGTGCGCCCTCTTCACATATGACTGTGAGGACTTGGTCCAACCTTTGATCAAAGTTGACCCTTCTAGTGTAAGGGTTCTCATCTCCTTGCATCATAGGCAAGTTGAACGCCACCCTCACACTTTCCGGACTAAAATCCAAGTATTTCCCCCGAACCATAGTAAGATAATTCTTTGGATCCGGGTTCACACTTTGGTCATGGTTCTTGGTGATCCATGCATTGGCATAGAACTCTTGAACCATCAAGATTCCGACTTGTTGAATGGGGTTGGTAAGTACTTCCCAACCTCTTCTTCGGATCTCATGGCGGATCTCCGGATATTCACCCTTTTTGAGTGAAAAAGGGGACTTCGGGGATCACCTTCTTCAAGGCCACAACTTCATAGAAGTGGACTTGATGCACCCTTGAGAGGAATCTATCCATCTCCCATGACTCGGAGGTGGAAGCCTTTGCCTTCCCTTTCCTCTTTCTAGAGGTTTCTCCGGCCTTGGATGCCATAAATGGTTATGAAAAAGCAACGCTTTTACCACACCAAACTTAAAATGTTTGCTCGTCCTCGAGCAAAGAAGAAAGAAGAGAGTAGAAGAAGAAGAAATGAGGAAGAGGGAGATGGTAGTGTGTTCGGCCAAGAAGGGAAGAAAGGGTGTTTAGGTTGTGGAAAATGAAGGGGTAAAGAGGGGTTTATATAGGAAAGAGGGGGATGAGGGTTCAGCCATTTGAGGGTGGGTTTGGGAGGGAAAGTGGTTTTGAATTTGAAGGGTGAGGTTGGTGGGTTTTATGAAGGATGGATGTGAGTGGTGAAGAGAAAGATGGGATTTGATAGGTGAGGGGTTTTTGGGGAAGAGGTGTTGAGGTGATTGGTGAATGGGGGAAGAAGAGAGAGAGTGATGGTAGGGTCCTGTGGGGTCCACAGATCCTGTAGTGTCAAGGAAAAGGCATCCTTGCACCAAATGGCATCAAAATCCACGTTTTGAGCCTTTTCTGGCGTTAAACGCCGGGCTGGTGCCCATTCCTGGCGTTTAACGCCAGGTTTTTGCCCTTTACTGGCGTTTAACGCCAGTCTGGTGCCCCTTTCTGGCGTTAAACGCCCAGAATGGTGCCAGACTGGGCGTTAAACCCCCAACAGCTAGGCTGACTGGCGTTTAAACGCCAGCAGCATCTTCCTCCAGGGTGTGCTGTTTCTCTTCCTGTTTTTCATTCTATTTTTGCTTTTTTCATTGTTTTTGTGACTTCTTATGATCATCAACCTATAAAAAAGATAAAATAACAAAAGAAAATAATTAATTATAAAACATTGGGTTGCCTCCCAACAAGCGCTTCTTTACTATCATTAGCTTGACAGAGGACTCTCATGGAGCCTCAGAGATGCTCAGAACCGTGTTGGGACTTCCCAACACCAAACTTAGAGTTTGATTGTGGCCTCCCAACACCAAACTTAGAGTCTGACTGTGGGGGCTCTGTTTGGCTCTGCTTTGAGAGAAGCTCTTCATGCTTCTTCTCCATGATGACAGAGGGATATCCTTGGGCCTTAAACACCAAGGATTCTTCATTCACTTGAATGATCAACTCTCCTCTATCAACATCAATCACAGCCTTTGCTGTGGCTAGGAAGGGTCTGCCAAGGATGATGGATTCATCCATGCACTTCCCAGTCTCTAGGACTATGAAATCAGTAGGAATGTAATGGTCTTCAACCTTAACCAGAACATCCTCTACAAGTCCATAGACTTGTTTTCTTGAGTTGTCTGCCATCTCTAGTGAGATTTTTGCAGCTTGCACCTCAAAGATCCCTAATTTCTCCATTACAGAGAGGGGCATGAGGTTTACACTTGACCCCAAGTCACACAAGGCCTTCTTGAAGGTCATGGTGCCTATGGTACAAGGTATAGAAAACTTCCCAGGATCTTGCCTCTTTTGAGGCAATTGCTGCCTAGACAAGTTATCCAGTTCTTTGGTGAGCAAAGGGGGTTCATCCTCCCAAGTCTCATTTCCAAATAACTTGTCATTCAGCTTCATGATTGCTCCAAGGTATTTAGCAACTTGCTCTTCAGTGACATACTCATCCTCTTCAGAGGAAGAATACTCATCAGAGCTCATGAAAGGCAGTAGTAAGTCCAAGGGAATCTCTATGGTCTCAGTTTGAGCCTCAGATTCCCAAGGTTCCTCATTGGGGAACTCATTGGAGGCCAGTGGACGTCCAGTGAGGCCTTCCTCAGTGGCGTTCACTGCCTCTTCTTCCTCCCAGAATTCGGCCATATTTATGGCTTTGCACTCTCCTTTTGGATTTTCTTCAGTGTTACTTGGGAGAGTGCTTGGGGGAAGTTCAGTAATTTTCTTGCTCAGCTGACCCACTTGTCCTTCCAAATTCCTAATGGAGGATCTAGTTTCAGTCATGAACTTTGAGTGGTTTTGATTAGATCAGAGACCATTGTTGCTAAGTCAGAAGTATTCTGCTTAGAACTCTCTGTCTGTTGCTGAGAAGATGATGGAAAAGGCTTGCCATTGCTAAACCTGTTTCTTCCACCATTATTGTTATTGAAACCTTGTTGAGGTCTCTCTTGATTTTCCATGAGAGATTTGGGTGATTTCTCCATGAAGAATTATAGGTGTTTCCATAGGGTTCTCCTAGGTAATTCACCTCTTCCATGGAAGGGTTCTCAGGATCATAAGCTTCTTCCTCAGATGAAGCATCCTTAGTACTGTTTGGTGCATTTTGCATTCCAGACAGACTTTGAGAAATCAAATTGACTTGTTGAGTCAATATCTTGTTCTGAGCCAATATGGCATTCAGAGTGTCAATCTCAAGAACTCCTTTCTTCTGACTAGTCCCATTGTTCACAGGATTCCTTTCAGAAGTGTACATGAATTGGTTATTTGCAACCATTTCAATCAATTCTTGAGCTTCTGCAGGCGTCTTCTTCAGATGAAGAGATCCTCCAGCCGAGCTATCCAAAGACATCTTGGATAGTTCAGAGAGACCATCATAGAAAATACCTATGATGCTCCATTCAGAAAGCATGTCTGAGGGACATCTTCTGATTAATTGTTTGTATCTTTCCCAAGCTTCATAGAGGGATTCTCCATCCTTCTGTCTGAAGGTTTGGACTTCCACTCTAAGCTTACTCCATCTTTGTGGTGGAAAGAACTTTGCCAAGAGGCATTGACTAGCTTTTCCCAAGAGTCCAGGCTTTCTTTAGGTTGAGAATCCAACCATATTCTAGCTCTGTCTCTTACAGCAAAAGGGAATAGCATCAGTCTGTAGACCTCAGGGTTAACCCCATTAGTCTTGACTGTGTCACAGATTTGCAAGAACTCAGCTAAAAATTGATGAGGATCTTCCATTGGAAGTCCATGAAACTTGCAATTCTGTTGCATTAGAGAAACTAATTGAGGCTTAAGCTCAAAGTTGTTTGCTCCAATGGCAGGGATAGAGATGCTTCTCCCATAGAAATCAGGAGTAGGTGCAGTAAAGTCACCAAGCACCTTCCTTGCATTGTTTGCATTGTTGTTGTTTTCGGCGGCCATTTGTTCTTCTTCCTTGAAGATTCGGTCAGGTGCTCTAAAGAGAGTTGTGTTTTGGCTTCTCTTAGCTTTCGCTTCAAGGTTCTCTCAGGTTCAGGATCAGCCTCAACAAGAATGCCTTTGTCTCTGCTCCTGCTCATATGAAAGAGAAGAGAAACAGAAAGTGTGGAATCCTCTATGTCACAGTATAGAGATTCCTTGAGATGTCCGAGGAAAAGAAATAGAAAGAAGAAGGAGAAGATGAATTCGAACTTTAATTAGATAAGGTTCGAATTGTGCATTTAGAAAGAGTGGTACTCCATAAATAGAAGGATGTGGGAAGGAGGGAAGAGAATTTTCGAAAATTCAATTAAGAGATTTTAAAAACATTTTGAAAATTTGATTGATAATTTTCGAAAATTAAAAGTGAAAAAGAAATCAAGTGATTTTTGAAAAAGATTTTGAAATTAGAAATTAAAAAGATTTGATTGAAAACTAATTTGAAAAAGATGTGGTTAAAAAGATTTAATTGAAAAGTTATGGTTTTAAAAAGATGTGATTGAGAAGATATGATTTGAAAACAATTTTAAAAGATATGATTTGAAAACAATTTTAAAAAGATTTGATTTTAAAATTAATGACTTACCTAACAAGAAAAGATATGATTTGAAACATTTAAACCTTTCTCAACAGAAAAGGTAACAATCTTGTGATGTTTCAATCAAATCATTAATTGTTAGTAAGTATCTTTGAAAAAGGAAAGAAATTAATTTTGAAACATTTGATTGAAAAGATATGATTTGAAAAAGATTTGATTTTGGAAAACTTTGAAAACTTAAAGAAAATTGATTTTGAAAACAAAATCTTCCCCCTAGCACCATCCTGGCGTTAAACGCCCAGAATGGTATACATTCTGGCGTTTAACGCCCAAATGCTACCTCTTTGGGCGTTAAACGCCCAACCAGGTGCCCTGGCTGGCGTTTAAACGCCAGTCTGCCTTCTTCACTGGGCATTTTTGAATGCTCAGCTTTTTCTGTATAATTCCTCTGCAGTATGTTCTGAATCTTCAATTCTTTGTATCATTGACTTGAAAAGACACAAATTAAAAATATTTTGGATTTTTTAATAATCAAAATGCAAAATGAATCAATTAACAATGCATGCAAGACACCAAACTTAGCAGTTTGTATACTACTGACACTAACAATATGAGAATGCATATGAGACACACAAAATACTTCAAGTCAATAGATTCAAAGATCAAAACAAAGAATATATGCATGGATTCGAAAATTATAACAAAAACATGCATTTGACACCAAACTTAGGATGAGACACTAAACTTAAGCAAGAAACATCAAATATTTTTGGTCTTTTTATGATTTTGTAATTTTTTTGTGTTTTTCGAAAATTAAGTAGGAAAAGGTATCAAAATTCTTAATGAGAATTCCAGGAATCAGTGTAGTGCTAGTCTAAGACTCCGGTCCAGGAATTAGACATGGCTTCACAGCCAGCCAAGCTTTCAAAGAAAGCTTCGGTCCAAAACACTTGACATGACCAAAGGTCAGCCAAATCTTAGCAGATCACTGCTCCAAGAGCAAAATTGATGAGAATCAACAAGCTCTTGTGGTGATAAGTTGAAACCTCGGTCCAATCAGATTAGACATGGCTTCTCAGCCAGCCAGATTTCAACAAATCATCATGAAACTCTAGAATTCATCTTCAAGAATTTCGAAAAAAAATAATACCTAATCTAAGCAACAAGATGAACCGTCAGTTGTCCAGCCTAAACAATCCCGGGCAATAACACCAAAAACTCGATGTGTTGCCGGATCTTGGCACTGATGTTACCAAAAGCTTGCTCAAACTTGAACAATCCCCGGCAACGGCGCCAAAAACTTGGTGCGCGAAATTGTGAACAATACTTTTCACAACTCAAATAATCCCCGGTAATGGCTCCAAGAACTTGGTGGCTCAATACCATGGCATTACACAACTTCGCACAACTAACCAGCAAGTGCACTGGGTCGTCCAAGTAATAAACCTTACGTGAGTAAGGGTCGATCCCACGGAGATTGTTAGTATTGAAGCAAGCTATGTCATCTTGTAAATCTTAGTCAGGCAAACTCAGATGTATATGGTGATGAACGAAAATAACATAAAAGATAAGGATAGAGATACTTATGTATATCATTGGTGTAAGAGCTTCAGACAAGTGTATGAAGATGCCTTCCCTTCCGTCTCTCTGCTTTCCTACTGTCTTCATCCAATCCTTCTTACCCCTTTCCATGGCAAGCTCGTGTAAGGTTTCACTGTTGTCAGCAGCTACCTCCCATCCGCGCAGTGAAGCTAATGCACACACTCTGTCACAGTGCTGCCAATCACCGGTTTGGTTCCCTCCCCTACCGGAATAGAATAACTCTTTTGCGTCTGTCACCAACGCCCAGTAGGTTACAGGTTTGAAGCACGTCACAGTCATTCAATCATTGAATCCTACTCAGAATACCACAGACAAGGTTTAGACCTTCCGGATTCTCTTGAATGCCGCCATCAGGTCCTGCCTATACCACGAAGATTCCGAAGAATCCAAGAGATATTCACTAAGCCTCAGATGCTTGTAGAACTCAGACCTTGTTCATGGGTGAGAATGGTGATGGGCGTCAATCATCACCTTCATCATGTTGAAGAACAAGTGATATCTTGGATAAAGAACAAGCGGAATTGAATGGAAGAACAATAGTAATTGCATTAATACTCGAGGTACAGCAGAGCTCCACACCTTAATCTATGGTGTGTAGAAACTCCACCGTTGAAAATACATAAGCATAAGGTCTAGGCATGGCCGAATGGCCAGCCTCCCAATGATCTAAGATAGCATAAAACTCAAAGATAGCTACCAAGATGTTCTAGATGTTCTAGATGTTAAAATACAATAGTAAAAGGTCCTACTTATAGAAAACTAGTACATAGATGAGTAAATGACATAAAAATCCACTTCCGGGCCCACTTGGTGTGTGCTTGGGCTGAGCAATGAAGCAAATTTCGTGTAGAGACTCTTCTTGGAGTTAAACGCCAGCTTTGGTGCCAGTTTGGGCGTTTAACTCCCATTTGGGTGCCAGTTCCAGCGTTTAACGCTGGGATTTCTTGAGGTGACTTTGAATGCCGGTTTGGGCCATCAAATCTTGGGCAAAGTATGGACTATCATATATTGCTGGAAAGCCCAGGATGTCTACTTTCCAACGCCGTTGAGAGCGCGCCAATTGGGCTTCTGTATCTCCAGAAAATCCACTTCGAGTGCAGGGAGGTCAGAATCCAACAGCATCTGCAGTCCTTTTGAGTCTCTGGATCAGATTTTTGCTCAGGTCCCTCAATTTCAGCCAGAAAATACCTGAAATCACAGAAAAACACACAAACTCATAGTAAAGTCCAGAAAAGTGAATTTTAACTAAAAACTAATAAAAATATACTAAAAACTAACTAGATCATATCAAAAACACACTAAAAACAATGCCAAAAAGTATACAAATTATCCGCTCATCAGTTACCTTTAGATTGTTGTAACTTAGCTTCTCTTAATTTTCTCTTCAGGGTCCTTTCAGGTTCTGGATCAATTTCAACAAGAGTGCCTTTATCCTGTTCCTGCTCATATGAAAGAGAAGAAAACAAGAAAAGAAAGAGGAATCCTCTATGTCACAGTATAGAGATTCCTTTATGTTAGTAGAAGAAGAAAGGGGAGAAGAGTGAAGAAGAATGGTTCGGATTTTTAGATGAAGAGAGGTGAAGAGAAGTGTTAGTGGTGCACGAAATGCAATCTAACTCTTTGGCAATTCGCACAACTAACCAGCAAGTGCACTGGGTCGTCCAAGTAATACCTTACGTGAGTAAGGGTCGATCCCACGGAGATTATTTTTTGTTGAAACGAACTATATTTATTTTATTAATCTTAGTCAGGATATTAATTAAAATTATCAGTTGGAATTATTAGATTGGAAAAATAAGAGAGAATCAAATCGTTACTTGGTGTGAAGTAATGAGAAATATGTTGGAGTTTGGAGATGCTTTGTCCTTTGAATTTCTACTTTTCCTTGAAATCCTTTTCCACACGCAAAATCCCTTCTATGGCAAGCTCTATGTAGGGTGTCACCGTTGTCAATGGCTACTTCCCATCCTCTCAGTGAAAACGTTCCTATGCTCTGTCACAGCACGGCTAATCATCTGTCGGTTCTCAATCAGGTTGGAATAGAATCCATTGATTCTTTTGCGTTTGTCACTAACGCCCAGCCTTCAGGAGTTTGAAGCTCGTCACAGTCATTCAATCCCAGAATCCTACTCGGAATACCACAGACAAGGCTTAGACTTTCCGGATTCTCATGAATGCCGCCATCAATCCGGCTTATACCACGAAGATTCTGATTAAGGAATCTAAGAGATACTCATTCAATCTGATGTAGAACGGAGGAGGTTGTCAGGCACACGTTCATGGATTGAGGAAGGTGATGAGTGTCACGGATCATCACCCTCTCCATAATTAAGCACGAATGAACATCTTAGATAAGAACAAGCGTGTTTGAATGGAAAACAAAAGTAATTGTATTAATTCATTGAGACGCTGCAGAGCTCCTCACCCCCAACAATGGAGTTTAGAGACTCATGCCGTCAAAAAGTATGTAATTCAGATCTGAAAATGTCATGAGGTCCAAAATAATTCTCTAAAAGTTGTTTAAATAGTAAACTAGTAACCTAGATTTACAGAATATGAGTAAACTAAGATAATTGGTGCAGAAATCCACTTCTGGGGCCCACTTGGTGTGTGCTGGGGCTGAGACTAAAGCTATCCACGAGCTGAGGCTTTTCTTGGAGTTGAACTCCAAGTTATCACGTGTTTTGGACGTTCAACTCCGGATCATGACGTGTTTTTGGCGTTTAACGCCAAGTTACGTCATCTATCCTCGCACAAAGTATGGACTATTATATATTGCTGGAAAGCCCTGGATGTCTACTTTCCAACGCCGTTGAGAGCGCGCCAATTGGACTCCTGTAGCTCCAGAAAATCCATTTCGAGTGCAGGGAGGTCAGGATCCAACAGCATCAATAGTCTTTTTTCAGCCTAAGTCAGATTTTTGCTCAGCTCCCTTAATTTCAGCCAGAAAATACCTGAAATCATAGAAAAATACACACACTCATAGTAAAGTCCAGAAATATGATTTTTGCCTAAAAACTAATAATATTTAACTAAAAAATAATTAAAACATTCTAAAATCTACATGAAATTACCCCCAAAAAGCGTATAAAATATCCGCTCATCACAACACCAAACTTAAACTGTTGCTTGTCCTCAAGCAACTAGATGAATAAAAGAGGATAAAAAGAAATTAAGAAGCAATACTATCTCAGAGTTTTAAGTGAAGCTCAGATTCTAATTAGATGAGCGGGGCTAGTAGCTTTTTGCTTCCAAACAGTTTTGGCATCTCACTTTATCCTTTGAAATTCAGAATGATTGGCATCCATAGGAACTCAGAATTCAGATAGTATTATTGATTTTCCTAGTTAAGTATGTTGATTCTTGAACATAGCTACTTTTATGAGTCTTGGCCGTGGCCCTAAGCACTTTGTTTTCCAGTATTACCACCGGATACATAAATACCACAGACACATAATTGGGTGAACCTTTTCAGATTGTGACTTAGCTTTGCTAAAGTCCCCAATTAGAGGTGTCCAGAGTTCTTAAGCACACTCTTTTTGCTTTGGATCACGACTTTAACCACTCAGTCTCAAGCTTTTCACTTGGACCTGCATGCCACAAGCACATGGTTAGGGACAGCTTGATTTAGCCGCTTAGGCCTGGATTTATTTCCTTGGGCCCTCCTATCCATTAATGCTCAAAGCCTTGGATCCTTTTTACCCTTGCCTTTTGGTTTTAAGGGCTATTGGCTTGTTCTGCTTGCTTTTTCTTTCTCTCTTTTTTTTTCTGCAAGAAATTTTTTTTTCACTGCTTTTTCTTGCTTCAAGAATCAATTTTATGATTTTTCAGATCATCAATAACATTTCTCTTGTTCATCATTCTTTCAAGAGCCAACAATTTTAACATTCATAAAATTCAATATCAAAATTATGCACTGTTCAAGCATTCATTCAGAAGACAAAAAGTATTGCCACCACATATAAATAATTAGATTTTTCCTTATTAAGAACTCGAAAAAAAATTAAATTGCCTCTTTATTCTACAAATCTACTATTTTATTCATGTTTGATGATGATGAGAAAAATAAATTATAACTTAATTGGAAATAAAACCAAAATAGATATGCTAATTACAACTACTCCTATATAACTTCTAAGGTAAAATCCTATAATAATACTATCACAGAGTTAAAGCTAGAATTAGAACATAACAACCTGTATTTTGGGAAGTGGATGTTCCTCTAGTCTGTGGGGTGCCTTCAAGAATTAATTTATGACGCTTCAGCTCCCTTAAGTTCACATCCTTGCTCTTCCTGTTCCCTTAGGTGCCATGATCTTAATGAGTTTTAGCTCAGTGATCATGGCAAATCACACCAAACTTAGAGGTTTGCTTGTCCTCAAGCAAAAGAGAGGAAAGGAGAGGAATAGAAGGAGAGGAAGTTTCGAAAAAAAGATAAGATGAGTTGAGAAAGATATGAGAAGAAATTAAAAATATTTGAAAAAGAATTGGATTGGAAAAAGATTTGTGTTTATGAATTAAGATACATTTGATATTTTTGAAAAAGGGATTTTAGAAATTAGGGTTTTTAGAAATTAGGATTAAAATTTTTGGAATTGAAGGATGATATTTTGAAACATGTTTATGCAAGAAATCATGAATTGAAACATAAAAATTAAAAAATTTGTGAAGAAAAACGAATTTTACCTCCTCCTCACCATCCTGGCGTTAAACGCCCAAACGATGCATGTTTTGGGCGTTTAACGCCCAAATGCTGCTTCTCCTGGGCGTTCAACGCCCAGCTGATGCTTCTTTCTGGCGTTGAACGCCAGGAAGTCCTTTGTCACTGGGCGTTTTTCTGAACGCCCAGGATGCTAACAATCTGGCGTTAAACGCCTAGAAGGTGCTTCTTTCTGGCGTTCAACGCCCAGAAGATGCTCCTTTCTGGCGTTTAACGCCCAGATGGCTACCCTTACTGGCGTTGAACGCCCAGTGGGTGCTTCTTTTGGGCGTTCAACGCCCAAAATGTTTCTTACTGGCTTTTTCACGCCAGTGAACCTCCAAATTTCCCTGTAACTCTGTGAATTCAATCAATTGCTATTTTTACCCTTTGAAGATACTTGGACACATACCTGTAAAAAAAGGAAATTTATCTAATTAGTAAATAAACTTTGTAAATGGCTGGGTTGCCTCCCAGCAAGCGCTTCTTTATTGTCTTTAGCTGGACTATCACTGAGCTCTAATCAAGTCTCAGTTTTGAGCATTCTTGCTCGAAGTTACTTTCAAGATAATGTTTAATTCTCTGTCCATTAACAATGAACTTTTTGTTAGAGTCATTATCCTGAGGCTCTACGTATCCATATGGTGATACACTTGTAATTACATATGGACCTCTCCACCGGGATTTTAATTTTCCGGGAAATAATTTGAGCCTAGAATTAAATAGCAGAACTTTCTGCCCCGGCTCAAAGACTCTGGATGACAATTTCTTATCATGCCATCTTTTCGCTTTCTCCTTGTAAATTTTTGCATTCTCAAAAGCATTGAGTCTAAATTCCTCTAGCTCATTTAGCTGGAGTAAACGTTTTTCTCCAGCTAACTTGGCATCAAGGTTCAAGAATCTGGTTGCCCAGTAGGCCTTGTGTTCCAGTTCCACTGGCAAGTGACATGCCTTTCCATACACAAGCTGGTATGGAGAGGTCCCTATAGGGGTCTTGAATGCTGTTCTGTATGCCCACAGAGCATCATCCAAGCTCCTTGCCCAATCCCTTCTACGGTTAATTACTGTCCGTTCCAGGATTCTTTTGAGTTCTCTATTTGAGACTTCAGCTTGCCCATTAGTCTGTGGGTGATATGGAGTAGCTACCCTGTGGCTAACTCCATAATGAACCAAAGCAGAGTAAAGCTGTTTATTGCAGAAATGAGTGCCCCCATCACTGATTAATACTCTAGGGGTACCAAATCTGCTGAAGATGTGTTTCTGGAGGAATTTTAACACTGTTTTAGTGTCATTAGTGGGTGTTGCAATAGCCTCCACCCATTTGGATACATAATCCACTGCCACCAGAATATAAGTGTTTGAGTATGATGGTGGGAAAGGTCCCATGAAGTCAATGCCCCATACATCAAACAACTCAATCTCCAAGATCCGTTGTTGAGGCATGGCATAACTGTGAGGTAGATTGCCAGATCTTTGGCAACTGTCACAATTAAGCACAAACACTCGGGAATCTTTATAGAGAGTAGGCCAGTAGAAGCCACTTTGGAGGACTCTTGTGGCTGTTCGCTCACTTCCAAAATGTCCTCCATACTGTGATCCATGGCAATGCCAAAGGATCTTCTGCGCTTCTTCTTTAGGCACACATCTACGGATTACTCCGTCTGCACATCTCTTAAAGAGATACGGCTCATCCCAAAGATAATACTTTGCATCTGTGATCAGCTTCTTTGATTGCTGTCTACTGTACTCTTTGGGTATGAATCTCACTGCCTTGTAGTTTGCAATGTCTGCAAACCACGGCACTTCCTGGATGGCAAAGAGTTGCTCATTCGGAAAGGTTTCAGAGATCTCAGTGAGAGGGAGGGACGCCCCTTCTACTGGTTCTATTCGGGACAGGTGATCTGCTACTTGATTCTCTGTCCCTTTTCTGTCTCTTATTTCTATATCAAACTCTTGCAGAAGCAACACCCATCTTATAAGTCTGGGCTTCGAATCCTGCTTTGTGAGTAGATATTTAAGAGCAGCATGATCAGTATACACAATCACTTTTGATCCTACTAAATAGGATCTGAATTTGTCAATGGCGTAAACCACTGCAAGTAGCTCTTTTTCTATGGTTGTGTAATTCTTTTGTGCGTCATTTAAAACACAGCTGGCATAGTAAATGACGTGCAGAAGCTTGTCATGCCTTTGTCCCAACACTGCACCAATGGCATGGTCACTGGCATCACACATCAATTCAAATGGTAATGTCCAGTCTGGTGCAGAGATGATTGGTGCTGTAACCAATTTAGCTTTCAGAGTCTCAAATGCCTACAGACACTCTTTATCAAAGATAAATGGCGTGTCAGTAGCTAGCAGGTTGCTCAGAGGTTTGGCGATTTTTGAAAAATCCTTTATAAACCTCCTATAGAATCCTGCATGCCCCAGAAAGCTTCTGATTGCCTTAACATTGGCAGGTGGTGGTAATTTTTCAATTACCTCTACCTTAGCTTGATCCACCTCTATCCCCTTGTTTGAGATTTTGTGCCCAAGGACAATTCCTTCAGTCACCATAAAGTGACACTTCTCCCAGTTTAAAACCAGGTTAGTCTCTTGGCATCTCTTTAGAACAAGTGTTAAATGGTTAAGGCAGGAGCTGAATGAGTCTCCAAATACTAAAAAGTCATCCATGAAGACTTCCAGGAATTTTTCCACCATATCAGAGAAAATTGAGAGCATGCACCTTTGAAAGGTTGCAGGTGCATTGCACAGGCCAAATGGCATCCTTCTGTATGCAAATACTCCAGATGGACATGTGAATGCTGTTTTCTCTTGATCTTTTGGATCTACTGCAATTTGATTATAACCTGAATATCCATCCAGGAAGCAGTAGTATTCATGACCTGCCAGTCTTTCCAGCATCTGGTCTATGAATGGTAAAGGAAAATGATCCTTTCTGGTAGCTGTATTGAGCCTTCTGTAATCAATACACATACGCCACCCAGTAACTGTTCTTGTAGGAACCAGTTCATTTTTTTCATTATGAACCACTGTCATGCCACCTTTCTTAGGGACGACTTGGACAGGGCTCACCCAGGGGCTATCAGAAATAGGATAAATAATCCCAGCCTCTAGTAACTTAGTGACCTCTTTCTGCACCACTTCCTTCATGGCTGGATTCAGCCGCCTTTGTGGTTGAACCACTGGCTTGGCGTCACCCTCCAGTAAGATCTTGTGCATGCATCTAGCTGGGCTAATGCCCTTAAGATCACTGATGGACCACCCAAGAGCTGTCTTGTGTGTCCTTAGCACTTGAATTAGTGCTTCCTCTTCCTGTGGCTCTAAGATAGAGCTTATGATTACAGGAAAAGTATCACCTTCTCCCAGAAATGCATATTTCAGGGATGGTGGTAATGGTTTGAGCTCGGGTTTTGGAGGTTTCTCCTCTTCTTGAGGGATTTTCAGAGGTTCTATTATTCTCTCTGATTCCTCCAGATCAGGCTGAACATCTTTAAAGATGTCCTCTAGCTCTGATTCGAGACTCTCAGCCATATTGACCTCTCTTACCAGATAGTCAATAATATCAACACTCATGCAGTCATTTGGGGTGTCTGGATGTTGCATGGCTTTGACAACATTCAACTTGAACTCCTCCTCATTGACTCTCAAGGTTACTTCCCTTTTGGACGTCAATGAGGGTTCGGCCAGTTGCTAGGAAAGGTCTTCCTAGAATGAGAGTTGCACTCTTGTGCTCCTCCATTTCCAGCACCACAAAGTCAGTAGGAAAGGCGAATGGCCCAACCTTGACAATCATGTCTTCAATCACGCCTGATGGGTATTTAATGGAGCCATCAGCAAGTTGAAGACATATCCTGGTTGGTTTGATTTCTTCAGTTAAACCAAGCTTTCTGATAGTAGATGCAGGTATTAGGTTGATACTTGCCCCAAGATCACATAAAGCTTGCTTGGTACAAGTACCCTCTAATGTGCATGGTATCATAAAGCTCCCAGGATCTTTAAGCTTCTCAGGTAAGCTTTCAGAATGACTGCACTGCATTCTTCAGTGAGGTAAACTTTTTCAGTCTCCCTCCAATCCTTCTTATGACTTAAGATCTCTTTCATGAACTTAGCATAAGAGGGTATTTGCTCAAGTGCTTCTGCAAACGGAATCTTTATTTCAAGAGTCCTTAGATAGTCTGCAAAGCGGGCAAATTGCTTATCCTGTTCCGCTTGGCGGAGCTTTTGAGGATAAGGCATTTTGGCTTTGTATTCCTCAACCTTAGTTGCTGCAGGTTTATTACCTACAGAAGTGGGTTGGGAAGCCTTTTTAGAAGGGTTGTTATCAGCACTTGTATGTGACTGATCCCCCACTGGCATTTGAATGCCAGGGGTGGAAGCTGGGGTGGCGTTAGATGCCACCTCCTTATTTGTTACTGGCGTCTGAACGCCAGAACTATGTTCCCTTTGGGCGTTCAACGCCGGATTCATGCTTGTTTCTGGCGTTAAACGCCAGGAATGAGCATGGTCTGGGCATTCAACGCCAGCCTTATTCCTCTCTGGGCTCTGATTGTCCTCAGAAGGATTTTGAGTAGCCATTTGTTCATTTCTTGGCTTCCTGCTGTTTTGAAGTGAGGTATTTAATGTTTTCCCACTTCTTAATTGAACTGCTTGGCATTCTTCTGCTATTTGTTTTGACAATTGCTTTTCTGTTTGCTTTAACTGTACTTCCATATTCCTGTTAGCCATTCTTGTTTCCTGTAGCATTTCCTTGAATTCGGCTAGCTGCTGAGTTAGAAAGTCTAATTGCTGATTGAATTCAGTAGCCTGATCTACAGGACTGAGTTCAGCAGTTACTGTTTTAGCTTCTTCTTTCATGGAAGATTCACTGCTTAGGTACAGATGCTGATTTCTGGCAACTATATCAATAAGCTCTTGAGCTTCTTCAATTGTTTTTCTCATATGTATAGATCCACCAGCTGAGTGGTCTAGAGAAATCTGAGCTCTTTCTGTAAGCCCATAGTAGAAGATGTCTAATTGCACCTACTCTGAAAACATCTCAGAGGGGCATTTTCTTAGCATCTCTCTGTATCTCTCCCAGGCATCATAAAGGGATTCATTATCTCCTTGTTTGAAGCCTTGGATGCTTAGCCTTAGCTGTGTCATCCGTTTTGGAGGGAAATAGTGATTCAGGAATTTTTCTAACAGCTGCTTCCATGTTTTTATGCTGTTCTTAGGTTGGTTATTTAACCACCTCTTAGCTTGATCTTTTACAGCAAATGGAAACAGTAATAATCTGTAGACATCCTGATCCACTTCCTTATCATGTACTGTGTCAGCAATTTGCAAAAATTGTGCCAGAAACTCTGTAGGTTCTTCATGTGGAAGACCAGAATACTGGCAGTTTTGCTGCACCATGATAATGAGCTGAGGATTCAACTCAAAGCTACTAACTCCAATGGAGGGTATACAGATACTACTCCCATATGAAGCAGTAGTGGGGCTAGCATATGACCCCAAAGTCCTCTTGGACTGTTCATTTCCGCTTATGTCCATGTTGGAGTAAAGGGGTAATGTGGATTTAAATTTTTAGTTTATAAATAAATAAAAAAAATTTGAAATAAAATAAAACCAAAATAAAAATAAGATAAAATAAGAAAATTAAAATAAAAAAAATTTAATAAGAATTTGAAAATATTTTATAAAGATTTTTGAAAAAGTGAGGAGAGAGAAAGTGGTTAGGATATTTTTGAAAAAGATAATTTTTTTTTACTTAAAAAGATAAGAATTGAAAAATTTTAAAATTGAAATCTGAATTTTTTATAAAAAAATTTCGAAAAAATAGTTCAAAATTAGTTAGAAAAGATATTTTTTTTGAATTTTGAATTTTATGATGAAAGAGAAAAACACACAGAAGACACAAGACTTAAAATTTTTAGATCTAATGCTCCTTATTTTCGAAAATTTTTGGAGGAAAAACACCAAGGAACACCAAACTTAAAAATTCTAAGATCAAAACACAAGAAAGACTCAAGAACACCTTGAAGATTCACAAGAACACCAAGAACAAAAGAAAGAACACCAAACTTAAAATTTTTAGAAAACCAAGACAAATTTTCGAAAATTAAAGAAAGATCAACAAGAAAACACCAAACTTAGAGTTTGGCACAAGATTCAATCAAAGAAAAATTATTTTTGAAAAAGATTCCAAAGAAGATACCTAATTATCAAGAACAACTACCAATGCTCCAGCCAATTGGGCAGTAACTTCAATGTTGATTTTAAAAATGTATCATATTTATGGATAAAAATATAAATTTTTGAAAGTTAATGTTTTGAAAAAGCACAAGAAAAAAACAAGAAAAGACACAAAACAAGAAAAACTTGAGATCAAACAAGAAAAATAAACAGGAACAACTTGAAGATCAATGAAGAACAAAGAACACAAGTCGAAATTTTTTTTTTAAAAAAAAATAAAATATGCAATTGACACCAAACTTAGAACAAGACACTAAACTCACGAAAATTAGCAATTAATTAAGAAAAATAATAAATTTTGAAAAGAAATTTTTGAAAAGAAACTATCCTATCAAGATTTAATGACTCTATAACAATAAAAATAAATTATTCCTAATCTAAGAAATAAAATAAACCTTTAGTTGTTCAAACTCGAATAATCCCCGGCAACGGCGCCAAAAACTTGGTGCACGAAATGCAATCTAACTCTTTGGCAATTCGCACAACTAACCAGCAAGTGCACTGGGTCGTCCAAGTAATACCTTACGTGAGTAAGGGTCGATCCCACGGAGATTATTTTTTGTTGAAACGAACTATATTTATTTTATTAATCTTAGTCAGGATATTAATTAAAATTATCAGTTGGAATTATTAGATTGGAAAAATAAGAGAGAATCAAATCGTTACTTGGTGTGAAGTAATGAGAAATATGTTGGAGTTTGGAGATGCTTTGTCCTTTGAATTTCTACTTTTCCTTGAAATCCTTTTCCACACGCAAAATCCCTTCTATGGCAAGCTCTATGTAGGGTGTCACCGTTGTCAATGGCTACTTCCCATCCTCTCAGTGAAAACGTTCCTATGCTCTGTCACAGCACGGCTAATCATCTGTCGGTTCTCAATCAGGTTGGAATAGAATCTATTGATTCTTTTGCGTTTGTCACTAACGCCCAGCCTTCAGGAGTTTGAAGCTCGTCACAGTCATTCAATCCCAGAATCCTACTCGGAATACCACAGACAAGGCTTAGACTTTCCGGATTCTCATGAATGCCGCCATCAATCCGGCTTATACCACGAAGATTCTGATTAAGGAATCTAAGAGATACTCATTCAATCTGATGTAGAACGGAGGTGGTTGTCAGGCACACGTTCATGGATTGAGGAAGGTGATGAGTGTCACGGATCATCACCCTCTCCATAATTAAGCGCGAATGAACATCTTAGATAAGAACAAGCGTGTTTGAATGGAAAACAAAAGTAATTGTATTAATTCATTGAGACGCTGCAGAGCTCCTCACCCCCAACAATGGAGTTTAGAGACTCATGCCGTCAAAAAGTATGTAATTCAGATCTGAAAATGTCATGAGGTCCAAAATAATTCTCTAAAAGTTGTTTAAATAGTAAACTAGTAACCTAGGTTTACAGAATATGAGTAAACTAAGATAATTGGTGCAGAAATCCACTTCTGGGGCCCACTTGGTGTGTGCTGGGGCTGAGACTAAAGCTATCCACGAGCTGAGGCTTTTCTTGGAGTTGAACTCCAAGTTATGACGTGTTTTGGGCGTTCAACTCCGGATCATGACGTGTTTTTGGCGTTTAACTCCAGACAGCAGCATGTACTTGGCGTTCAACGCCAAGTTACGTCATCTATCCTCGCGCAAAGTATGGACTATTATATATTGCTGGAAAGCCCTGGATGTCTACTTTCCAACGCCGTTGAGAGCACGCCAATTGGACTCCTGTAGCTCCAGAAAATCCATTTTGAGTGCAGGGAGGTCAGGATCCAACAGCATCAACAGTCTTTTTTCAGCCTAAGTCAGATTTTTGCTCAGCTCCATCAAGTTCAGCCAGAAAATACCTGAAATCATAGAAAAATACACACACTCATAGTAAAGTCCAGAAATATGATTTTTGCCTAAAAACTAATAATATTTAACTAAAAACTAATTAAAATATACTAAAATCTACATGAAATTACCCCCCAAAAAGCGTATAAAATATCCGCTCATCAGTTAGTAAATAAATAATTAAATAGAATAAGAAAAGAGAGGGAGAATTTCGAAAATAATTTTGAAAAAGGGGTTAGTAATTTTCGAAAATTAAATATAAGATATAATTAAAATTAAAATTTAGAACAAAAAGAATTTTTGAAAAAGAGGTGAGATATTTTCGAAAATTAGAGAGGGAAAAGTGGTTAGGTGGTTTTGAAAAAGATAAGAAACAAACAAAAAGTTAGTTAGTTGATTGAAAAAGATTTGAAATCAAAATTTAAAAAAATAAGAAGATAAGAAGTTAGATAAGATATTTTGAAATCAAATTTTGAAAAAGATAAAATTTTTGAAAAAGATATGATAAAAGATAAAAAGATTTAATTCAAAAATTTGAAATTACTTACTTCACAAACAAGAAATTACAAGATAAGATTCTAGAACTTAAAGATTGAACCTTTCTTAACAAGAAAGTAACAAACTTTCAAATTTTTTGAATCAATCACATTAATTGTTAGTGAATTTTTGAAAATATGATATAAAGATAAGAAAAAGATTTTGAAAATATTTTGAAAAAGATTTTTGAAATTTTCGAAAAATAGAAAAAAATGAAAAAGATATAATTTTTGAAAAAGATTTTGAAAAGATAAGATTTTTAAAATTGAAAATTTGTCTTGACTTGTAAGAAACAACTAATTTTGAAAATTTTTGACCAAGTCAACCCAAAATTTCGAAAATTTGGAGAGAAAAAAAAGGAAAAGATATATTTTTAATTTTTGAATTTTTTTTAATTATGAGAGAGAAAAACACAAACATGACCCAAAACATGAAAATTTTGGATCAAACACATAATGCATGCAAGAACACTATGAATGTCAAGATGAACACCAAGAACACTTTGAAGATCATGATGAACATCAAGAACATGATTTTGAAAAATTTTTGATGCAAAGAAAACATGCAAGACACCAAACTTAGAAATCTTTAATGCATAGACTCTAACAAACGAAAAATGCATATGAAAAACAACAAACAACACAAAACAAGAAAACATCAAGATCAAACAAGAAGACTTGTCAAGAACAACTTGAAGATCATGAAGAACACTATGAATGCATGGAATTTTCGAAAAATGCAAGAAAAAATTTTTAAAGCATGCAATTGACACCAAACTTAAAACATGACACAAGACTCAAACAAGAAACACAAAATATTTTTGATTTTTATGATTTTCTAATTTTTTTGTATTTTTATTATTTTTTTTAAAATAAAGTTAGGAAAAACGAAAAAGAAAAGAAAAATTTTGAAAAAGATTTTTGAAAAGAAAATTACCTAATCTGAGCAACAAGATGAACCATCAGTTGTCCATACTCGAACAATCCCCGGCAACGGCGCCAAAAACTTGGTGGACGAAATTGTGATCACATCAATGTAGTATTCTTTGTTGTTGTATAGAATCATTATTATGGCACCTATGTGTGGACACAACTCCGTTCAACTAACCAGCAAGTGTACTGGGTCGTCCAAGTAATACCTTACGTGAGTAAGGGTCGATCCCACAGAGATTGTTGGTATGAAGCAAGCTATGGTCACCTTGTAAATCTCAGTTAGGTAGATTCAATGGTTATGGGTTTCGAAAATTAATAATAAATAGAAAATAAAAAGGAATAGAAATACTTATGTAAATCAATAGTGGGAATTTCAAATAGGCGTGTGGAGATGCTAGAATCTTTTCGAATCTCTACTTTCTTATTACCTTCATCCAATCCTTCTTACTCCTTTCCATGGCAAGCTATATGTAGGGCATCACCATCATCAATGGCTACTTTTAATCCTCTCGGGAAAATGGTCCTATGCGCTGTCACTGCACGGCTAATCGTCTGGAGGCATCACCCTTGTTGATAGCTACATCCCATCCTCTCAGTAAAAATGATCCAAATGCTCTGTCACAGCACGGCTAATCATCTGTCGGTTCTCAATCAGGTTGGAGTAGAATCCCTTGATTCTTTTGCGTTTGTCATCACGCCCAGCCTTCAGGAGTTTGAAGCTCGTCACAGTCATTCAATACCGGAATCCTACTCGGAATACCACAGACAAGGTTAGACTTTCCGGATTCCCGTGAATGCTGCCATCTATCTAGGTTATACCACGAAGATTCTGTTGGGGAATCTAAGAGATATGCGCCCGGCTTAAGGTAGAACGGAAGTGGTTGTCAGTCACGCACGTTCATAGGTGAGAATGATGATGAGTGTCACGGATCATCACATTCATCAAAGTGTTGTGCAACGTATATCTTGGAATAAGAATAAAAGAGAATTGAATAGAAAGTGATAATAATTGTATTGAAACTTGAAGTACAGCAGAGCTCCACACCCTTAATATATGGTGTGCAGAAACTCCACCGTTGAAAATACATAAGTGAAAAGTTCAGGCATGGCCGAATGGCCAGCCCCCTGAACGATCAAAAGACCGAATGATCAAAGACTTAAACAGTCAAAAGATTAAACTTTCAAAAGATGTCTAATACAATAGTTAAATGTTCTATATATACTGGACTAGCTACTAGGGTTTACATGAGTAAGTATTTGATGCATAAATCCACTTCCGGGGCCCACTTGGTATATGTTTGGGCTGAGCTTGATCTATCCACGAGCTGAGGCATTTATTGGAGTTGAACTCCAAGTTATAACGTGTTTTGGGCGTTCAACTCCGGATCATGACGTGTTTCTGGCGTTTAACTCCAGACAGCAGCATGTACTTGGCGTTCAACGCCAATTTACGTCATCAATTTCCGAATAAAGTATGAACTATTATATATTGCTGGAAAGCTCTGGATGTCTACTTTCCAACGCCATTAAGAGCGCGCCATTTGGAGTTCTGTAGCTCCAGAAAATCCATTTCGAGTGTAGGGAGGTCAGATTCCAACAGCATCAGCAGTCCTTTTGTCAGCCTTTTTCAGAGTTTTGCTCAAGTCCCTCAATTTCAGCCAGAAATTATCTAAAATTACAGAAAAACACACAAACTCATAGTAAAGTCCAGAAATGTGAATTTAACATAAAAACTAATGAAAACATCCCTAAAAGTAGCTTGAACTTACTAAAAACTACCTAAAAACAATGCCAAAAAGCGTATAAATTATCCGCTCATCACTTCTCAACCTAACAAAGACAAAGACTCCCCAAGCACAGGACCTATGGAAGCACTTTAGGATCTCCTAAAATAACTCGAAAAAGAGGTCGAATATCAACGGGAAGCCGAGAAAGATCTACGAAAGGAAGTTAGGCGACGCCGCAAATTAGAAGACAAGCTCCAAAAGTTCGAAGCTGATCTCAAAACTAAAATAACTCGATCCAGTCACGAGGATAATTCTCGCAAGAATCAAGACCCATTCACCAAAGAGATCATGAAGGCCAAAATCCCAAAAAACTTCAAACCTCCCGATATGACTTTATATGATGGCACATCAGATCCCGGCCATCATCTCAGTAATTTCCGAAGCAGAATATATCTCACTGACACCTCAGACGCCACTCGATGCAAAGCTTTTCCGACCACCTTAACAAAAGCAGCAATTAAATGGTTCGAAAATATGCCCCCCAGGTCCATCTCAAGCTTTGACGACTTAGCCAAAAAGTTTCTAGCCAGATTTTTCATCCAGAAGGACAAAACTAAACACGCCCCAACTCTACTAAGGATCAAGTAAGGAGATCGGAAAAGTCTTCGTAGCTACATGAAAAAATTCAACAAAGCATGTCTGGACATTCAAAGTCTGCCAACCGAAGCAGCCATTATGGGTCTCATCAATGGCCTTCGAGAGGGACCTTTTAGTCAATCCATATCAAAGAAACATCCCACATCTTTGAATGAAGTACAAGAACGAGCAGAAAAATACATCAACATGGAAGAAAACTCTCGACTAGGAGTAACCCCAAAATCCAGATTCTCCAATTCCTCCCGAGATAAAGACAAAGATTCTAAGAAAAAAGATGATCCGCATGGAGAGAAGATTAAGAAATTCCATAATTACACCCCTCTCCGGGTGTCTCTTGTGGAAGTTTACAGAGAAGTATGCCACACAGAGAAGATTCCACCACCCCGTCCACTTAAAAGCAAAAAGGGAGGAGGAAACCGAACGGAATATTACGAATACCATCGAATCTATGGACACCCCACCAATGAGTGCTTCAACTTAAAAAATGTCATAGAGAAATTGGTAAGGGAGGAGAGACTAGACTGGTACCTAGCCAGTAAGACAAATGACCCCAGAAAAAGAAGAAGAGACGAAGAGGTTGGCCGCTCAGAACGACCACCTCGTACCCCGGAGAGGCATGTTCGCATGATACATGGGGGATTCACGGGAGGAGGAATCTCCAAATCATCTCGCAAAAGACATCTCAAAGAAGTATACCACGTTGGAGGACAAGAGGTACCCGACCTCCCTGCTATCACCTTTACTAAAGAGGACGCAGCTGGCATCATCATAGGACATGACGATCCTGTATGTGGTCATCAGTATCATGTTGGCCAATGCCAATCTACACCGAACACTGGTGGACCAAGGAAGCTCGGCCAACATTTTATTCAAGACAGCCTTCGACAAGCTCGGCCTAGAAGAAAAAGAGCTCAGAGCATATCTGGACAGCTTTTTTGGACTTGGAGACACCCCAATCCAACTACTCGGTTACATCTCGCTACACACAACCTTTGGAAAAGGGAACCGGTCTAGGACCCTCAACATAGACTATATCGTGGTCGACGTGAACTCAGCCTACAATGCCTTAATAGGTCGGATGACTCTAAACCAACTCGGAGCAGTAGTCTCAACTCCACACCTATGCATAAAGTTCCCAACTGTAGAAGGGATCGCTATGGTAAAAGGAGACCAGAAGACAGCCTGCCGTTGTTACAACGAAAGTCTAAACATCAGAGGCAAAGGAGAAGAAATCCACACCATCAAACTTGGAGGAGTTCGAGGTCGAAAAGAATTTCGTCCAAAACCAGAAGGCGAGATAGAAAAAGTCCAGATTGGAGATGTCCCGCACAAAACAACCAACGTCGGTGCAATTCTTAAAGAGGATGTAAAAAAGTCCCTCATACAGTTCTTAAAAGATAACGTCGACTTCTTCGCATGAAAAGTCGCAGACATGCTGGGCATAGACCCCAAGCTAATGTGCCACAAACTGGCAGTATATCTAGGGTCTCGGCCAGTACAGCAAAGGCGTAGAAAGCTCGGACCAGAAAGATCCCTAGCTATCGAGGAACAGGTACGATCCTTACTGGAGGCTAGATTCATCAGATAGGTCAAATACCCGTTATGGCTAGCCAACGTGGTCTTAGTGAAAATATAAAATGGGAAGTGGCAGATGTGCACTGACTACACTAATCTCAACAAAGCTTGCCCAAAAGATATCTATCCGCTCCCAAGCATCGATACTCTAGTGGACGCCTCCTCCAGTTACAAGTACCTTTCATTTATGGATGCTTATTCAGGATACAATCAAATTCCAATGTATCCGCCTGATCAAGAAAAAACTTCATTTTTAACTCCCAAAGCAAACTACTGTTACATCGTCATGCCCTTCAAAAACGCAGGAGCTACCTACCAAAGGTTAATGAACAAAGTCTTCGCAGAGCACATCGAAAAACTAATGGAGGTATATGTAGACGACATGTTAATAAAAACACAAAGCGAGGAGTCGCTACTGTCCGACCTCGCCCAAGTATTCAATACCATAAGAAAACATGGCATGCGACTTAATCCTGCAAAGTACACCTTTGTAGTAGAGGCTGGCAAGTTCTTGGGTTTTATGCTCACACAAAGAGGAATCGAGGTAAACCCAAACAAATTCCAAGCTATACTCGACATGAAGAGTCCGATGTGTGTTAAAGAGGTACAATAACTCAATGGAAGATTAGCAGCCTTGTCCAGATTCCTAGCTGGATCAGCAATAAGATCCCTCCCCTTCTACACCACCCTACGGAAGGGAAAGATGTTTAAATGAATGGCAGAGTACGAGCAAGCCTTCCAGGATTTCAAAAGATTTTTAGGACAACCACCTATTCTAACTCGGCCACGGGAAGGAGAACCGCTAGTATTATACCTCGCGGTAGGAAATCGAGCAGCAGCTTCGGCATTGATCCGAGAAGATGACAGTAGACAACAACCTATATACTTCATCAGTAAAGCACTACAAGGGTCCGAACTGAACTATAAAAAAATAGAAAAATTTGCCTATACTCTCATACTAACATCCCGACGACTTCGCCTATATTTCCAAGCCCACACCATCAGGGTTCGGACCAACTGGCCCATAAAAGGCATCTGACAGAAGACAGACTTAGCAGGAAGAATCTTGCAATGGGCAGTCGAGTTGTCCGAATTCGACCTTCAGTATGAAGCTCGGACAGCCATCAAATCACAGTATCTGACCGACTTCATTGTAGAGTTTACGGACTCCCCAGAAATCCTTACAGAATGGAATCTCTATGTAGACGGTTCCTCAAACAAAACCGGAAGTGGCGCGGCGTGATAATAGAGAGCGATTAGGGAACATAAATCGAACTTTCACTCAAATTCGGGTTCCTTGCTTCAAACAACCAGGCTGAATATGAGGCTCTACTAGCTGGTTTGAAGCTGGCTAAGGAGGTTGGAGCTCAAAAGCTTATCATCTTCAACGACTCACATGTAATCACCTCACAAATAGCAGGGAGCTATCAAGCCAAGGACCCCACCATGAAAAAGTACTTGGACAAAACTAAGGAACAGCTCGGACAACTCGGAGAATATGAGGTCCACCATATACCCCGAGAACAGAATGCTCGAGCTAATGCACTCTCAAAACTAGCCAGCACCAAACCAGGGGGCAACAATAGAAGCCTCATCCAAGAAATGCTGCAGAGCCCGTCAATCTCGGAAGAAGAAAAGGTCCTAACCATAACAGGACAGGACCAAGGATAGATGACTCCCATAATTAGTTACCTCAAAACAGAAACACTCCCCACAGATAAGAAGGAGGCATAGAGGTTAAAACGGGAGGCACAATACTACACCATCATAAACAATACTCTATACAAGAGAGGGATTTCAACACCACTGTTAAAATGTGTGCCGACTCCCAATACAAAGGAAGTTTTAGAAGAAGTACACAGTGGCATCTGTGGCAACCATCTCGGAGCACAGACTCTTGCCAAAAAGTTACTCCAGGCCGGATTCTATTGGCCGACTCTACAAAAAGAAGTAACAGAATTCGTAAAGACATGTTCACCATGTCAGAAAGATGCCAACTTTCATATCGCCCCACCAGAAGAGCTTATCAGCGTAACCTCACCTTGACCATTTGCAAAATGGGGACTTGACTTTCTCGGTCCTTTCCCTCAAAGATCCAGACAAGTCAAATTCCTCATCGTGGGGGCAGACTATTTCACAAAATGGATTGAGGCAGAACCCCTAGCTAACGCCACTGCTCAAAGAAGTCAAAAATTCCTATATAGAAACATTGTCACAAGGTTTGGGGTTCTATACTCCATCACCACAGATAATGGCACTCAATTTACAGATGCAGGGTTCAGAAAATTGGTGGCCGATCAGAACATAAAACACCAATTCACATCCGTAGAACACCCCAGGCAAACGGATAAGCAGAAGCTACTAACAAAGTCATATTAGCCAGGTTAAAATGGAGATTACAGGATGCAAAGGAAGCCTGGGCTGAAGAGCTCCCGCAAGTCCTATGGGCATATCGGACAACTCCACACTCTACCACAAAGGAATCACCTTTCCGGTTAGCTTACGGAATGGAGGCAATGATCCCAGTGGAGGTCGAAGAAGGATCACCCAGAATGATCCACTACAATGAAGAGACCAACTCCCAACTTCAAAGGGAAGAACTCGACCTACTTCCAGAAATCCGAAAAAGAGCTCAGATCAGGGAAGAGGCATTAAAATGTTGAATGGCTTTAAGATACAATCAAAAGGTAGTACCGTGAGGTTTTATCGAGAATGACCTCGTACTAGTCCGAAACGACATCGGAACAACTCGATCGGGAGAATGAAAGCTGGCAGCCAACTGGAAAGGACCCTACCGAGTCAAAGAAGTACTTGGAAAGGGCTACTACAGACTATCCCGAGCTTGAAGGGCGAAAGCTCCCAAGATCATGGCACGCCTGCAACCTACGAAGGTATTATAGTTAAAGATAATAAGGATCTTAGGATAAGGTGTACTCTTTTTCCTGAAAAGGTTTTTTAACGAGGCACCAAGCTAAGATCTACAAACCACCCGAACTAAAGGGAAAAATACCCAAATGTATATATTTGCATATTTTCTATCTTCAAGTTCTTTTTTCAGATTATCTACAAATCCTCTTTTACAAGACGCATTAATCTGAAACGCAAAAAATTCATCGCTCAATTATAAAAGCTATAGATCGGCAAAAAGTGAAAACCAAATTCATTGCACGGTCACGACCAAACAAAGATGAAAATCAAATTCATCAAAAGGTCGACCAAATGGGGATCAAACACAATTTCTACAAAATCGGCAAAGATGAAAAAGCGACAAAAACATAATAATGCGAGAAGTTATCGAAAGTGATCCATAGAAAGGACCCGACGAGGTCTTAATAAAAATGGGTTGCTAAAAATAACTTAAAGACATGCTGACGTAAAAAAGTCGGACCAGTCAACCACAATAACCCAAGTTATAAAAAGTAAATCCCTGGAAAGAGGCCTGGCCAGCCCTAAAAAAGAGGATTACTAGAAATAACTTAGAAGGGACCGGTGTGATGAAGTCGGCATCCCGCGAACAAAAGTTATAAAAAGCAATCCCTAAAAGAGACCTGACAAAGGTCCAAAAAAAGAGGATTACTAGAAATAACTTAGAAGGGACCGATGTGATGAAGTCGGCATCCCACGAACAAAATTTATTAAAAGCAATCCCTAAAAGAGACCTGACAAAGGTCCAAAAAAAGAGGATTACTAGAAATAACTTAGAAGGGACCGACGTGATGAAGTCGGCATCCCGCAAACAAAAGTTATAAAAAGCAATACCTAAAAGAGACCTGACAAAGGTCCAAAAAAGAGGATTACTAGATATAACTCAGAAGGGACCAACGTGCTGAAGTCGGCCCGACTAAGATGCTAAAGGTTAAAAGTAAAACCATGGAAGAGGCCTAACATAGGTCCGAATAAAGTGGATTACTAGAAATAACTTCAGGCCAAGACGAAGAAGTCGGCCGACGGAAGGCATATAAATCGGACCCAGAAATCCACGACCTCAAAAGAATCAAGCAACAAGTATGCAAGTACGAAGGCAATCAAAAGAGGTCGAATGACAAGGCTCCAACACTCTAAAAGACCTAAAAGGTATCAGATAGGTGCAGATAAGCATACTGCGAAAGAAACAAGTTATAATAATAATAAGACTCAAGAGGCCACCTAAAGTTGACCCCAAAAGTCTGAGAAAAGACTTTTGTTTTTTCCAAAATAAAGTTCCTAACAGAAAAGCAACTATAAGTATCCAGCAGACAGAAACAACAAAATAAAAAAGAGTTTAAGGCCTACAGACCGGGCTATACATAGCAAAACTCATGAACAAAAGTTACAATGGATTCAAAGATTCTCCAGTGGCGGCATCTCGAGGTGAAGGAGGACGAGTTTGAAAAGGGACAGCATTAACAGTCCCGTCAGGACGGTTCAGGATCTAAACATCAGGATCCAACTCGGGATGACCGACCTCAGTTGCAGGAGTTGGAGAAGGCGGCACGATAGAGACTTTGGCAGCAGGAACAGGAGGAGGGTCGACTTCATCATCATCAGGGTCATCTGGAACAATCTTACCATCTTTTACAATGTTGTCCAAGCTAAAAAGAGTAAGGTCAAGATCGGGCGCAAGAACTCGAACTTGGTCCCTTAGATTCTCATAAGCAGCATTTACACTGCCCACAAGATGACCCTGGAGCTCGGCATAATCAGCCCGGGCAGACTCCAATCTTCCCTAAGACCCATCATCTCCCTGTAAGTCGTAACATAGCTATCCTTATGCTTCAAAGCCATATCTTTAGACAACTTAGTAGAAGCCGCCAAGGCAATAGCCCGAGTCTTCTCCCCCGCCAACTCTTTCTCCAGCTTGGCCACTTTTACCTCGAGCTCCTCCTTCAAGCCCTTAATCTGATCAAATTCCGACTTGGCCTCTTCCATAAAGGCCTTTGTAGCATGGATAGGAAGATCTTGAGCGGTCCGGTATAAAGCTGCTCCCATGTGTGCCAGTTTAATGTCACTCCGAGTGATAAAATCTAAGTGACGAAGAATGGATACATCATCAGTAGGCATGACACCATAAGGACCAATTTGTTGATCAACAAACCCGACAACATCAAAGTCGGGAGCGTCTAGATTAAAAGGCTCGACAGTCCGGGATCTTTTTGGAGGAGGAGCAGCCGTAGGAGAAGAAACAGTAGCAGAAGCCCGGGGAGGATCAAACACGTGGATCCGAGGGGTAGGGATCATCCTCCTCGGTTCAGGAGAGTTCGGCACAGGCTGTTTAAGAGGAATCCGGGAAGACCCTTCCCCAGCTACTTTGGCCGAGATGTTTTGTGCCGCCGTAGCCTTCCTTGCCTTTTTAAAGGCCTTCATAGAGTCATTATTCTTGGCCATCTCTGAAAAATAAAATCAACCATAGAAGCAGGTCACAAACTGGAAAAAGAAAGGAGCAAAGTAAAAACAGAGCAAAATATATTGATCAATACCCAGCACAGTTCGGACAAGGGATGGATCCCCCAAAAACTTCTTAGTATCAATATGGGGAGGTTCCCCCCAAATATCCTCCAAGACATTTACAAAATACTGCTCGACCTCGTCAAGCATCTCCCACGTGTACCAAGACACTACCACATTCTTTTGCCAACACAAGGGGAAGGCAGGCTCATTATTTGCTTCCAAGAAAAATGGCCGAGCTCCCTCAATAGCCCGGACCTTAAAGAAGTAATTCTTAAAGTCCCTAAAGGACTCATCATACATAGCAAAAACTTTATGTCCCTGGGTAGACCTAAAAGAAACCCAAGAAGCTTTCTTCTTGGTAGTCCTAGGCTTAGTCAAAACAAAGAGATATAGAAAGAGAGTTTGAGAAGGTGTGACATCCAGCTCTTGGCAAAGCAACTGAAAGATCTTAATAAAACTCCAAGAGTTCGGATGGAGCTGGGATGGAGCAACGTTACACGACCACAAGAAATCAGTCTCGAAAGAAGTAAAAGGGAAAGTAATGTTCAACTGGCTGAAAAAATAGTCATAGGCATAAAAGAAGGGACGCTCCCCCTGAACCAAGGTCGGAAAACAAATCCTCTCATCAGAATCAGGTGCTACAAGCTCATAATCTTTTTCCTGGGCACGATTACTATAAATCCTATGACGTTTTCTCAGCTCTGCACAAAACTCAGCATCTACCACAGAGACACACATCAACACGAGGGAGTCCAGCCAATCGGATATACCCTCAAGAACCTTGGAAAACGTCTCAACAATATTTTTGCGGGAAGACATGGCCAACTAGTCCTACAACAAGAAAAAGAAAATGGATTACTAATCAAAACAGCTCGAACAAACATGACTCAAAGCAATACAAACAGTAAAAGGAAAATCTCAAGACATACACCAAGGTCCCGGGGCATCCTTTGGAGGTAGGGACAAGAGTAAGGACCCAGGAAAAAGTCTACAAAGCTACAACCCAACACAACTCTCAGCGAAGAAAGATAAATCTCCTTCCAAACAAGCAACGACACGAGAAGAAAATCAAAGCAAGCCACCAGAAAATCGTCATCTTCTACGAGTTTATCAACAAAGAAAACTACCAACTGAGTGAAAGTCATCAATGGAGAAATCTTTTTTAAGAAGCAAATAGTAATCCATAAACCCTCAAAATCAAAAGTACGATCAAGCAACGACAACATGCGAAGCCCTAGCAATGACAAAATACCAAGGATATCCACCTAAGAGCATGCATAAAGTCAAAAGAAAACTAGAAAACATGCATCACAGTGACAACCAAGTACGGTAACACAAAAAGACTCAAGCTTTCCAACGCAAACTCAAGACTTTACCAAGGATAGAACAAATGCAAGCACAAGAAAAGAAACAGAAGGAAGAACCAACCTGAAAGAGGAGGAGAGTACGGAAGAAGTTAAAGACGAAGAGACCAGGAATTGCCTTCGAGCAATGGAAGCGCCAACAACCACCAAGGGCGTCACAGAGAGAAACACGAAAAACGCAAGTCCCAGGCAAGCCAAAACGGAAGAATAGAAAAAAAGGGGAAGTTACAGCAAGCAAGAAAACAGAAAAGAGAAAACCGTTTTGGTGAAAATTCAAAAAGTGGGAGGCAAAAGAAACGGAGCATTAAAAGAATTAATGGGTTATTAAAACCCTCGCACATTCCCAAAGCAAAGGGACGCACATTTTCAAAGGATGAAGGAAAAAGAAAAACGTTCCGCATTCAGGGGAATCTCTACAAAAGAAATCGACAATGCTCGAGCTCGACTTCTCTAGAGAAGGATCGAAATCCTAAAACTAAGGACTCGACCTCAAGAGGAAGGCCGCACTCGAGCAGGGGCACTATTCATACCCTGGGTCGAGCTGTCTGGTGCACGAAATTGTGATCATCAATGGCGCTATCAACATGGTATGCTCAATTGCAATCTCAACTCTTTATCACAACTTCGCACAACTAACCAGCAAGTGCATTGGGTCGTCCAAGTAATAAACCTTACGCGAGTAAGGGTCGATCCCACAGAGATTGTTGGTATGAAGCAAGCTATGGTCATCTTGTAAATCTCAGTCAGGCAGATTCAAATGGTTATAGATGATTTATGAATAACGCATAGAATAAAGATAGAGATACTTATGTAATTCATTGGTGAGAATTTCAGATAAGCGTATGGAGATGCTTTGTCCCTTCCGTCTCTCTGCTTTCCTACTGTCTTCATCCAATCCTTCTTACTCCTTTCCATGGCAAGCTGTATGTTGGGCATCACCGTTGTCAGTGGCTATAGTCCCGTCCTCTCAGTGAAAATGTTCAACGCGCTCTGTCACAGCACGGCTAATCATCTGTCGGTTCTCAATCAGGTTGGAATAGAATCCATTGATTCTTTTGCGTCTGTCACTAACGCCCAGCCTTCAGGAGTTTGAAGCTCGTCACAGTCATTCAATCCTTGAATCCTACTCAGAATACCACAAACAAGGTTTAGACCTTCCGGATTCTCTTGAATGCCGCCATCAATTCTAGCTTATACCACGAAGATTCTGATTAGGGAATCCAAGAGATAAACATTCAAGCCTTGTTTGCTTGTAGAACGGGAGTGGTTGTCAGGCACGCGTTCATAAGTGAGAATGATGATGAGCGTCATATAATCATCACATTCATCATGTTCTTGGGTGCAAATGAATATCTTAGAACAAGAATAAGCCAAATTGAATAGAAGAACAATAGTAATTGCATTAATACTCGAGGTACAGCAGAGCTCCACACCTTAATCTATGGTGTGTAGAAACTCCACCGTTGAAAATACATAAGAACAAGGTCTAGGCATGGCCGTGAGGCCAGCCCCCAAAACGTGATCAAAAGATTCAAAGATCCAAAGATCTAAAAATCCAAAGATGAAAATACAATAGCATAATGTCCTATTTGTAGAGAACTAATAGCCTAGGGTTTACAGAAATGAGTAAATGACATAAAAATCCACTTTCGGGCCCACTTGGTGTGTGCTTGGGCTGAGCATTGAAGCTTTCATGTGTAGAGACTTTTCTTGGAGTTAAACGCCAGCTTTTGTGCTAGTTTAGGCATTTAACTCCCATTCTTGTGCCAGCTCCGGCGTTTAACGCTGGGCAGTTTTGAGCTGATTTGGAACGCCGGTTTGGGCCATCAAATCTCAGGCAAAGTATAGACTATTATACATTGCTGGAAATCCCAGGATGTCTACTTTCCAACGCAGTTGAGAGCGCGCCAATTGGGCTTCTGTAGCTCCAGAAAAGCCACTTCGAGTGCAGGGAGGTCAGAATCCAACAGCATCTGCAGTCCTTTTCAGCCTCTGAATCAGATTTTTGCTCAGGTCCCTCAATTTCAGCCAGAAAATACCTGAAATCATAGAAAAACACACAAACTCATAGTAAAGTCTAAAAAAGTGAATTTTAACTAAAAACTAATAAAAATATAATAAAAACTAACTAAAACATACTAAAAATAATGCCAAAAAGCGTATAAATTATCCGCTCATCACAACACTAAACTTAAATTGTTGCTTGTCACCAAGCAACTGAAAATCAAATAAGATAAAGAGAAGAGAATATGCAATGAATTCCAAAAACATCTATGAAGATCAGTATTAATTAGATGAGCGGGGCTTTTAGCTTTTTGCCTCTGAACAGTTTTGGCATCTCACTTTATCCTTTGAAATTCAGAATGATTGGCTTCTATAGGAACTCAGAATCCAGATAGTATTATTGATTCTCCTAGTTGAGTATGATGATTCTTGAACACAGCTACTTTATAAGTCTTGGCCGTGGCCCAAAGCACTCTGTCTTCCAGTATTACCACTGGATACATACATGCCACAGACACATAATTGGGTGAACCTTTTCAGATTGTGACTCAGCTTTGCTAGAGTCCCCAATTAGAGGTGTCCAGGGTTCTTAAGCACACTCTTTTTGCCTTGGATCATAACTTTATTTCATTCTTTTTTTCTTTTCATTTTTTTTTGTGTTCACTGCTTTTTCTTGCTTCAAGAATCATTTTTATGATTTTTCAGATCCTCAGTAACATGTCTCCTTTTTCATCATTCTTTCAAGAGCCAACCATTCATGAACAACAAATTCAAAAGACATATGCACTGTTCAAGCATACATTCAGAAACCAAAAGTATTGCCACCACATCAAAAATAATTAATCTGTTATAAAATTCAAAATTAATGTAATTCTTCTCTTTTTCAATTAAGAACATTTTTTATTTAAGAAAGGTGATGGATTCATAGCAAATTCATAACTTTAAGGCATATGCACTAAGACACTAATGATGATAAGACACAAAACATAGATAAACACAAGCATGAAAATTTGAAAAACAGGAAAATAAAGAACAAGGAAATTAAAGAACGGGTCCACCTTAGTGATGGCAGCTTGTTCTTCCTCTTGAAGATCTTATGGAGTGCTTGAGCTCCTCAATGTCTCTTTCTTGCCTTTGTTGCTCCTTGATGAGCGGATAATTTGTACGCTTTTTGGCATTGTTTTTAGTATGTTTTTAGTATGTTTTAGTTAGTTTTTAGTATATTTTTATTAGTTTTTAGTTAAAATTCATTTTTCTGGACTTTACTATGAGTTTGTGTGTTTTTTTGTGATTTCAGGTATTTTCTGGCTGAAATTGAGGGACCTGAGCAAAAATCTGATTTTCTGAAATTGCAGATGCTGTTGGATTCTGACCTCCCTGCACTCGAAGTGGATTTTCTGGAGCTATAGAAGCCCAATTGGCGCGCTCTCAACGGCGTTGGAAAGTAGACATCCTGGGCTTTCCAGCAATACTTTGCCCAAGATTTGATGGCCCAAACCGGCGTTCCAAATCAGCTCAAGAATGCCCGGCGTTAAACGCTGGAACTGGCACAAGAATGGGAGTTAAATGCCCAAACTGGCACAAGAACTGGCGTTTAACTCCAAGAAGAGTCTCTACACGAAAATGCTTCAATGCTCAGCCCAAGCACACACCAAGTGGGCCCGGAAGTGGATTTTTATGTCATTTACTCATCTTTGTAAACCTTAAGCTACTAGTTCTCTATAAGTAGGACCTTTTGCTATTGTATTTTCATCTCTGGATCTTAGATCATCTTTAGATCTTTGAATCCTTGGATCCTTGATTATTTTGAGTCTTTTGATCATGTATTGGGAGGCTGGCCATTCGGCCATGCCTGAACCTTGTTCTTATGTATTTTCAACGGTGGAGTTTCTACACACCATAGATTAAGGTGTGGAGCTCTGCTGTACCTCGAGTATTAATGCAATTACTATTGTTCTTTTATTCAATTCAGCTTATTCTTATACCAAGATATTCATTCGCACTCAAGAACTTGATGAATGGGATGATTATGTGATGCTCATCATCATTCTCACTTATGAACGCGTGCCTGACAACCACTCCCGTTCTACAAGCAAACAAGGCTTGAATGTTTATCTCTTGGATTCTTTAATCGGAATCTTCGTGGTATAAGCTAATATTGATGGCGGCATTCAAGAGAATCCGGAAGGTCTAAACCTTGTCTGTGGTATTCTGAGTAGGATTCAATGATTGAATGACTGTGACGAGCTTCAAACTCCTGAAGGCTGGGCGTTAGTGACAGACGCAAAAGAATCAATGGATTCTATTCCAACCTGATTGAGAACCGACAGATGATTAGCCGTGCCGTGACAGGGTGCGTTGAACATTTTCACTGAGAGGACGGGATTGTAGCCACTGACAACGGTGATGCCCAACATACAGCTTGCCATGGAAAGGAGTAAGAAGGATTGGATGAAGACAGTAGGAAAGCAGAGAGACGGAAGGGACAAAGCATCTCCATAAGCTTATCTGAAGTTCTCACCAATGAATTACATAAGTATCTCTATCTTTATCTTTATGTTTTATTCATATATCATCCATAACCATTTGAATCTGCCTGACTGAGATTTACAAGGTGACCATAGCTTGCTTCATACCAACAATCTCCGTGGGATCGACCCTTACTCGCGTAAGGTTTATTACTTGGATGACCCAGTGCACTTGCTGGTTAGTTGTGCGAAGTTGTGTTTATACCATGGTATTGAGCACCAAGTTTTTGGATTCATTACCGAGGATTATTTGAGTTGTGAAAAGTAGTGATCACAATTTCGTGCACCAAGTTTTTGGCACCATTGTCGGGGATTGTTGAGTTTGGACAACTGACGGTTCATCTTGTTGCTTAGATTAGGTATTTTTCTTCAGAGTTCTTAAGAATGAATTCTAGTGTTTCAAAGTGATGTTCTTATCATCACCAAAGCTGATTGATTCTCATCAATTTAGCTCTTGAATGTAATGTCCTGCTGAAGCTTGGCTAGCCATGTCTAATTCCTTTAGACTAAAGCTTTAGACTAACATTGCATGATTCCTGGAATTCTCATTAAGAATTTTGATATCTTTATTTTCTTTTCCACTTAATTTTCGAAAAATCCAAAAAAAATTACAAAATCATGAAAACCAAAAATATTCTCATGTTTCTTGTTGAGTCTAGTGTCTCATGTTAAGTTTGGTGTCAATTGCATGTTTCTGTTCTTCTTGAATTCATTCATGCGTCTTAAGCGATCTTCAAGATGTTCTTGATGATTTCCTTGTTCTGATCTTTAAATTCTCTTGTCTTGAGTGTTTTGTTGTTTTTCATATGCATTCTCATTTTGTTAGTGTCAGTAGTATACAAACTGCTAAGTTTGGTGTCTTGCATGCATTGTTATTTGATTTTAGTTGCATTTTGATTATTCCTCATTATTAAAAATCCAAAAATATTTTTTATTTGTGTCTTTTCAAGTCAATAATACAGAGAATTGAAGATCCAGAACATACAGCAGAGAAATTATACAGAAAAAGCTGGGCGTTCAAAACGCCCAGTGAAGAAGGGCAAACTGGCGTTTAAACGCCAGCCAGGGTGCCTGGCTGGGCGTTTAACGCCCAAAAGGGTAGTGCTTTGGGCGTTAAATGCCAGAATGTGCACCATTCTGGGCGTTTAACGCCAGGATGGCACAAGAGGGAAGATTCTGTTTTTAATTCAAATTTTTTTCAAGTTTTCAAAATTTTTCAAAATCAAATCTTTTTCAAATCATATCTTTTCAATCAAATCTTTTTCAAAATCAATTTCTTTCCATTTTCAAAAATACTTGCTATCAATTAATGATTTGATTCAACATTTCAAGTATGTTGCCTTTTTTGTTGAGAAAGGTTTAATGTTTGAATCATATCTTTTCTTGTTAGCAAAGTCATTAATTTTTAAAATCAAATCTTTTTAAATTGTTTTTCAAATTATATCTTCTCAATTGTAACACCCTACCATACAGAGTCTTATGCTTAAGTCATAATTCAGAGATGGCAAGGTATTACGACCTCTAAAATAAAAATTTAGTACGTATAGTAGTATGAATGATTGATTATAACTAGGAGCCTTTGTAGAAAAAGGGGTAAACAAAAATCGCAACTCAAAAGCGCATCACTCCGATCGATAACGTAATGAATAAGGATAACCAACGCGAGATTATATATATACAAGGAGTGTCAAAAACAGGAATATCAAGACTCAGGATCCGGCTGCGAAGATAACCGGTCCGAGCATAGCAATATATACATATGATAAAATAAGGAAAACCCCAAAGGAAACCCAAAGGGACACAAATACATAAAACCTATTCTCCAAAATCTCCCAAAAGAGGAGTCATCACAGTTTGTATTATTTAGTGGAGATAAAAGTATCTAAGCAAAACATATAAACTAAGCAGAGTCCCCAAGAACAAGGAATCTTCGCAAATCTAGAAGTCTCCAGCATGCCTCAGCGGGAAACCTCACGTCCTGCATCTGAAAACCACAAAATCCGCATGGGTGAGAACCAGAGGTCCCCAGCATGGTAACAGCTTCCACATATATAATACATAATAATAGAGGAAAGCCAAAGGCAATCCTAGGACTTCCTCCAGATAATATCAAAGCTTATAAACAAGCTAAACCATATAAGGGCGTCTGACTAAAGATTCTTCAGTCTAACTAATACTTCCCTTTCCAATTCCTTCTCGCCTCCCAACCACCAGCAGGAGTATAATGTAACAAACACAGTTATATCAGGCAAGAATATACAAATAGGAGCAGTTAAGGCATTTAAACAATTAGCAAGTAATATGCAGTCAAATAGGCAATCTCAAACAATTCACATAGTATGCATATGATGAATGCCTGTCCCTAGTGGCCGATGATATCATCTGTCGGTTATAGAGCCAACCCGACAAGTCCTGGCAGTTAACCACTGGACTGTCCCTCTGTCGTGTCTCCCCAACTCGAGTATGCTCAATATGAGCTTGATCATAAACATGATCCATATCCATCACCATCACTGGTGAATATTTATCCATCACCATCACAGGTGAATATTTATCCATCACCATCACAGGTGAATATTTGGGAGTGAGCTCGTCCGGGAATTTCACAGTGCCCGGCCACCCTGACGACATAGGGTAAACAGAGTATCAAGTCTCAACCTGGAGCACGTGGTGGCTAGCCACTGCTACTACCCAAGAAAACTCGTATCTCTGATAGTGGAAGTGCAAATCACAATTATCAATAATTCAGCATCAACATGCATGAATTCTCATCCATGGATCAACATCCATATTAGCCATTCCGGCTCACAGTTCAATCCAGAACCAGCCAATATTCATAGCATACACAGCTATTCCGGCTCACGGTTAAATCCATAACCAGCCATTTCATTAACAATCATAGCCTTTCGGCCCATGGCATAACAAGCACTTCCACTACCATCCTCCGCATCTCACATAATCATCTTAATCCTCATTGATCATTCATATTTTCCTTGCTTCACTCGCAAGTTACCTCATTCACTAGCCCCTTTCTAATAGCTAGGCATGTCATAATGATTTAAGACATAAATGGTGAGATCGGAGGCTTAGAAGTATGAGATTTGGCTTTTAAAACTCAAAAATCAACTTTGGGATGAAAACAGGGCCACGCGTACGCGCACTCCACGCGCACGCGTGGATGGCCTCAAAAACTCATCGGCGCGTAAGCGTCATGCACGCTAACGCGTGGATTCCAAACTTGCCCATCGGCGCGCACGCGTCAACCACGCGTACGCGCGGGTGTTCTCGTGCCCCAGGCACAACACCGGCACAGTTCTGGCATAACTCTCGGGAAAATGGCTGGGCATTGGGTGCAGCACAATCGGCGCGCCCGCGCACATCACGCGTACGCGTGGATGGCACTTCTCGGAGGATCGGCGCGTACGCGCCAGGTGCGCCCACGCGCAAGGGGTTATTCTGCTAAAAGTTTTCTAAGTTAAAAGCTGCAGAATACAGATTTTTACCCCAATCTTCCAACGGACATAACTTCCTCATTTTAAATCGTTTTTCACCCGTTCTTCGAACGGCATGGACGTCCCGGATCCAATTTCATTTCTAAACAGATTTGGTACAAAACGGAGATCCGTAGTCCAAGTTATGTCCCGTCAAAGTATGCCCAAAAACCATATTTTCATACAAAACCACAATATGCCATTTTCAAAACAAACCATTTTCAACTCTTTTCAAAACCAATCAAAACATGCCAATTTCATCCCTTTTCTTTGAAATTAATCAAATGTATCAAATTCAACATCAAGCCTCCTCAACTCACACATTGACACATAACCACAATATACCAAATCACTAACTCATCATTTTAGCCCACTTCACCCAAGTGGCTCAAACTCAAACACATTGACATATCATATACTATTCCTCATGCCAATTCTCAACAACACCAATTCCAATAAATCATTATTGTACACAATCAACATCATACTCACCATCAACATGGTTCAACCCACAATTCAACCATAACCAATCATCAAGCATATATCACAACATGCATATTTCTCATACATCATACCACCAAGGCATCAATAATCATCATCACATATATGACCACATCATATATCTCAATCATTCAACAACATCAACAATTCAATGCCTATCTTAGGGCCTCTAGCCTAAGTATTTCCTACCACATTACATATTAGATACGGGAAACCGAAACCATACCTTAGCCAAATTTCCCAAGCTCCACCGGAGCACTTTCAAACCACTTATCCACAAGCTCTCAAGGCCTCAAAACCTCCAAGAACAGATTTTTCACCACCAAACCCTTTCCAAGCTTTTCAAAGTCACCAATCAAGCTCCAATATACACATATACACAACCTAAGCCACAACCATCATACCCATACACAACATCTCAAAACCCAAACATCATAAAACAACAAAATACACTAGGGTTGAGAATCTTACCACACCCAAGGTCCAAGGAGACAAGATTAACCTTCTCCTTCAAAGAGAGTTGGGTCCTATAACATCAAAGAACCCAAAATCTCAACATTTCACCCAAGAAACTCGAAAATAAGGGCTGAGATTTCGAACAGTAACACGTGGCTTACCTCAAGATTGGTTGTATGGGTTTTGTAGAGCTCTCCGCGGTGAACGCGTGGCCGCAAACGGGGCGGCAATCGGAGCTCTAGATTAAAAGTTATGGTGATTTGAAGATCAAGTGAGAGAGAGAAGTTGAGAGAATGTTCTTCCCTTCCTCTCCACCATTTCGGCTTGTGTGTGTAACAAATGAGGAGAGAGAGTGCTGAAAACTAGGGTTTTGGTTAAGTTATGTTGGGCCAAGGGCCCACTTTGGGTCCGTTTGGCCCGGTTTGGCCGTTCGGTCCAATCTTGGTCCGAATTCTATAAAATTGGTACCAAAATTCTCGTCTCAGTCTCCTCTATCACATTTAGCCATAAAAATCACATTTTAGGCTTTCTAGAATAAATTCTCATTTATGGGTTAATTAGCCGTTAATTAATCAGGTTTTACATTCTACCCACCTAATTGGGAATTTTGCCCACAAAATTCAAATGCACTTACCTGAGAATAAATGCGGATAATCCGTTCGCATCTCCGACTCAAGTTCCCAAGTGTGTTCCTCAACACCGCCTCGACTCCATGCCACTTTGACTAGTGAAACATCTTTTCCACGCAACCGTTTGATACTAGTGTCATCAATTCTGATTGGAGCCACTGGAAGCGTCAAATCTTCCCTTAACTGAACCGATTCGGGTTCCAACACATGGCTAGCATCAGGAGTGTACTTCCGAAGCTGCGACACGTGAAACACGTCGTGCAGGTTCGAAAGATGAGGTGGTAAAGCTATTCGATACGCCACCGGTCCAATCCTCTCCAGGATTTGAAATGGACCAATGTATCGAGGATTCAACTTCTTTGCTTTAATCGCCCTACCTACTCCCATAGTCGGAGTAACCTTAAGGAAAACATGGTCTCCTTCCTCAAATTCTAAGGGCTTTCGCCTCTGATCGGCGTAACTCTTTTGACGACTCTGCGCCGTAAGCATCCTATCTCGGATTTTCTTGACTTGCTCAGTGGTCTCAGCTATCATTTCTGGCCCCAACAAGCTTTTCTCTCCAGCTTCATACCAACATAGCGGAGATTGACATTTTCTCCCATACAAGGCCTCATACGGAGCCATTCCAATGCTCGCATGATAACTGTTATTGTATGCAAACTCCACCAATGGCATATACCGATCCCAACTCACCGGTTGGTCCAAAACACAAGCTCTCAACATATCCTCTAGTGTTTGGATCGTCCTCTCAGATTGACCATCTGTTTGAGGATGGTAAGCCGTACTCAAGCTTAATCGGGTTCCAAAAGCCTTCTGAAATGCACCCCAAAACCTTGAAGTGAAACGAGGATCTCTATCAGAGATTATAGTAGCAGGTACACCATGGAGTCTCACAATCTCCTTTATGTATAACCGTGCTAGCTCCTCAAGGGTGTAAGTCATGCGAATGGGCAGAAAGTGAGCTGACTTCGTCAGTCGGTCCACAATCACCCAAATAGCATCAAAACCAGCCCTAGTCCTTGGCAACCCCGACACAAAGTCCATTGCAATACTTTCCCACTTCCATTGTGGAATCTCTAAAGGTTGCAACATCCCGGAAGGTCTTTGATGTTCAATCTTTACCTTTTGACAAGTTAAGCACTTTGATACATATTCCGCCACATCATTCTTCATACCCGGCCACCAAAACATCGCCTTTAAATCATGGTACATCTTAGTACTTCCCGGGTGAATGGAGAATCCGCTTTTGTGTGCCTCCTTTAAGATATCTTGCCTCAAAGTGCCAACATCCGGCACAATGATCCTACCCTTGAATCTCCATAACCCATCTTTCTCTTCCGACACTCTCCACCGTTTTCCTTGCTCAATAGCCGGTAACACCTTCCATAACGCTTCATCATTTTGATGAGCCTTTAGGAGTTCGGACTTAAAGTCACTTGAGATTTCTAATCGGCTCAAACACAAGGTTCCGGATACTTCTTGAGTACAAATTTTCAAACTCTCGAATCCTTTGAGTAACTCCTCCTCTTGAAGCATCATCCAAGCTGCACATAATGACTTCTGACTTAACGCATCCGCCACTACATTTGCCTTTCCCGGATGGTAATGCAACTCAAAGTCGTAGTCCTTCAACAATTCCATCCACCTTCTCTGCCTCATATTAAGCTCCTTCTGATCAAAGAGGTACTTCAAGCTCTTATGATCAGAGAAAACTTGGAACTTAACCCCATAGAGATAATGCCTCCACACCTTCAAGGCAAACACAACCGCAGCGAGTTCCAAATCGTGCGTAGGGTAACTAACTTCATGAGGTCTCAACTGTCGTGAGGCATACGCCACCACATTACGATGCTGCATCAGCACGCACCCTAAACCCTTCAATGAGGCATCACAATACACCTCAAATGGCTCATTCGGCTCGGGTAACACTAACACAGGTGCAGTAGTCAACTTTTTCTTCAATGTTTGAAAGCTCTCCTCGCATTCAGGAGTCCAAACAAACGGAGTGTCTTTGCGGGTTAACTTTGTCATTGGCAAAGCTATCTGTGAAAAGCCCTTGATAAACCTTCGGTAATAGCCAGCTAAACCCAGAAAACTCCTTATCTCTGTTACGGTGGTTGGTTGTTTCCAATCCATCACCGCCTCCACCTTAGTTGGGTCTACGGCTATTCCCTTCTTACTCACCACATGGCCCAAAAACTTTACCTCACTCTTCCAAAACTCACACTTAGACAGTTTTGCATAAAGTTTCTTCTCCTTTAGAATCTGCAACACGGTCCTCAAGTGTTCCGCATGCTCTTCCTCAGTCTTGGAATAAATCAGTATGTCATCAATGAAGACAACAACGAATTTATCCAGAAACGGACGGAAGACTCTATTCATGTAATCCATGAATACCGCAGGAGCGTTCGTCAACCCAAAGGACATCACAGTGTACTCGTAATGACCATAACGAGTTCTGAAAGCGGTCTTAGGGATATCCTCGCCCCTCACCCTTATCTGGTGATAACCGGATCGCAAGTCAATCTTAGAGAAAACTCCAGCTCCTTGTAACTGATCCATAAGATCATCAATTCTCGGCATTGGGTACTTATTCTTTATTGTAACCTTGTTCAACTGCCTGTAATCCACACAGAGCCGCATACTCCCATCTTTCTTCTTTACCAGTAACACTGGAGCACCCCACGGAGAGACACTTGGCCGTATAAAATTCTTTCCCAACAAATCCTCTAACTGAGACTTTAGCTCGTTCATCTCTAACGGTGACATCCTATAAGGAGCACTTGAGATTGGTCCCGCCCCGGGCACCAACTCAATAGCAAACTCAACCTCTCGGTTAGGTGGAAACTCATCAATATCATCGGGAAACACTTCCGGAAACTCACACACAACCGGAATCTGTTCCAACCTTTGATCATCTCCCGAAACGCCTGCGGTTAACAACATGATACCCTGACATTCGATCCCAGAACAGTTTACCATCATCGAATTCAAGTAATAATTATTCACCACGACCGGCCCTTCTGTATCCTCCGGCATAAAGTACACCGATTTTGTAGAACAATCAAGTAGGACATGGTTCTTAGATAACCAATCCAATCCCAAGATAAGATCAAGACCGATCATCGGTAAGCAGATTAAATTATGAACAAAATCACGCTGCTTGAACCTAAAGGAAACTTCCGGGCATCCTAGCCTAGTTACCGTGGCTTCATGGGTAGCATTGTACACTCTTAGATCATAACCTAAGGTTACAATCTTCAACCCTAACTCATGGGCTTTCTCAAATGCAATGAATGAATGTGATGCTCCCGAATCAAATAAAGCATTTAGAGTTTGACTAGCTAGTTCCCAGTTACCTCGAATAAGTGTCTCGGATCCTTCAGCTCCTACCGCTGAAGTGGTGAACACCCGACCAGTCTGTTGTGCCTTCCCAGCACCTTGTTTCTGCTTCTCCAGGCAGTTGGCGGCTTTATGCCCCGCCTTTCCACAATAGTAGCACAAGCCCCATCCGGCCTTGCATGGTGCTTCCGGATGGTGACTCCCACACCTAGCACAAGCTTGTTCATTCTGAGGTTGCTTCCCAAACTTCTTTCCTTGGAAATTGTTGTTGTTGGGCCTCTTGAAAGAGCCTCCCCTCTTGAAAGACGGACCTCTAGGTGCAAAGCTCTTCCCTCGATTCTGTGGAAATGAACCTTTGTGACTCCCTTTCTCAGCGATTGCCCTCTTCACACACTCTTCAGCAACCCTACACTTGTTCACTAATTCGGAGAAAGTCCTAATCTCCATTGGTCCCACTGAACTGAAGATATCACTCCGGAGTCCTCCTTCATACTTAACACACTTCCATTCCTCATAGTCCACCGGGGTCCCTTGGCACATGCGAGAGAACCTGAACAGCTCCTCAAACTTGTCCGTATACTCAGATATGGACATAGTACCCTGCTTCAGCTGTAACAATTCAAGTTCCTTAGCTGTCCTAGCCGAAGTCGGAAAGTACTTCTTATAGAACTCTTCTTGAAAGACATTCCAGGTGATATAGTCATCACCCTGCTGCAGAAGACGTCGGATGCCCTGCCACCAATGCGATGCTTCACCGACAAGCATATAGGTAGCAAACTCGACACGCTGTCCTTCAGGCACCACTTGCGCTTGCAGCGCTCGCTCTATAGCCTGAAACCATGTATCAGCCTCAGTCGGGCTAGTAGTTCCCTTGAACTTAGGCGGATTAACCTTCAAAAAGTTTGCTAGAGTCATCGGGCCCTGAACTCCACCTCCATCATTACCATGGTTGTTCATTTGTTGGCCAAGAGCCTCAGCAGTGGCCTGCATAGCAGCAGCCATGTTCTCCAACGCAGCCATAAAGTTCATCGGGTCATTAGGGTTATTCTCCGGTGCACGAGCATTCGTACGACCTCTCGCGCTACCTCTACCGCGTCCACGAGGCGCCATCTGGTTCCTATACACACCCAACAATCGATATTAAGTTGATCAGTCTCAATATCGAAAGTCTAGTGCTTCAAAGTCCCAAATGCATGCTCATGAACGTTTATGCCAATTATATCAAGTAGATATACTAACAGCACATAACACACACACAGAGAATGCACAGAAGCATAGTCAGTCCATTCCTCAGGCTCTACAGGAACGAACTGCTCTGATACCATAATGTAACACCCTACCATACAGAGTCTTATGCTTAAGTCATAATTCAGAGATGGCAAGGTATTACGACCTCTAAAATAAAAATTTAGTACGTATAGTAGTATGAATGATTGATTATAACTAGGAGCCTTTGTAGAAAAAGGGGTAAACAAAAATCGCAACTCAAAAGCGCATCACTCCGATCGATAACGTAATGAATAAGGATAACCAACGCGAGATATATATATACAAGGAGTGTCAAAAACAGGAATATCAAGACTCAGGATCCGGCTGCGAAGATAACCGGTCCGAGCATAGCAATATATACATATGATAAAATAAGGAAAACCCCAAAGGAAACCCAAAGGGACACAAATACATAAAACCTATTCTCCAAAATCTCCCAAAAGAGGAGTCATCACAGTTTGTATTATTTAGTGGAGATAAAAGTATCTAAGCAAAACATATAAACTAAGCAGAGTCCCCAAGAACAAGGAATCTTCGCAAATCTAGAAGTCTCCAGCATGCCTCAGCGGGAAACCTCACGTCCTGCATCTGAAAACCACAAAATCCGCATGGGTGAGAACCAGAGGTCCACAGCATGGTAACAGCTTCCACATATATAATACATAATAATAGAGGAAAGCCAAAGGCAATCCTAGGACTTCCTCCAGATAATATCAAAGCTTATAAACAAGCTAAACCATATAAGGGCGTCTGACTAAAGATTCTTCAGTCTAACTAATACTTCCCTTTCCAATTCCTTCTCACCTCCCAACCACCAGCAGGAGTATAATGTAACAAACACAGTTATATCAGGCAAGAATATACAAATAGGAGCAGTTAAGGCATTTAAACAATTAGCAAGTAATATGCAGTCAAATAGGCAATCTCAAACAATTCACATAGTATGCATATGATGAATGCCTGTCCCTAGTGGCCGATGATATCATCTGTCGGTTATAGAGCCAACCCGACAAGTCCTGGCAGTTAACCACTGGACTGTCCCTCTGTCGTGTCTCCCCAACTCGAGTATGCTCAATATGAGCTTGATCATAAACATGATCCATATCCATCACCATCACTGGTGAATATTTATCCATCACCATCACAGGTGAATATTTATCCATCACCATCACAGGTGAATATTTGGGAGTGAGCTCGTCCGGGAATTTCACAGTGCCCGGCCACCCTGACGACATAGGGTAAACAGAGTATCAAGTCTCAACCTGGAGCACGTGGTGGCTAGCCACTGCTACTACCCAAGGAAACTCGTATCTCTGATAGTGGAAGTGCAAATCACAATTATCAATAATTCAGCATCAACATGCATGAATTCTCATCCATGGATCAACATCCATATTAGCCATTCCGGCTCACGGTTCAATCCAGAACCAGCCAATATTCATAGCATACACAGCTATTCCGGCTCACGGTTAAATCCATAACCAGCCATTTCATTAACAATCATAGCCTTTCGGCCCATGGCATAACAAGCACTTCCACCACCATCCTCCGCATCTCACATAATCATCTTGATCCTCATTGATCATTCATATTTTCCTTGCTTCACTCACAAGTTACCTCATTCACTAGCCCCTTTCTAATAGCTAGGCATGTCATAATGATTTAAGACATAAATGGTGAGATCGGAGGCTTAGAAGTATGAGATTTGGCTTTTAAAACTCAAAAATCAACTTTGGGATGAAAACAGGGCCACGCGTACGCGCACTCCACGCGCACGCGTGGATGGCCTCAAAAACTCATCGGCGCGTAAGCGTCATGCACGCTAACGCGTGGATTCCAAACTTGCCCATCGGCGCGCACGCGTCAACCACGCGTACGCGCGGGTGTTCTCGTGCCCCAGGCACAACACCGGCACAGTTCTGGCATAACTCTCGGGAAAATGGTTGGGCATTGGGTGCAGCACAATCGGCGCGCCCGCGCACATCACGCGTACGCGTGGATGGCACTTCTCGGAGGATCGGCGCGTACGCGCCAGGTGCGCCCACGCGCAAGGGGTTATTCTGCTAAAAGTTTTCTAAGTTAAAAGCTGCAGAATTTACAGATTTTTACCCCAATCTTCCAACGGACATAACTTCCTCATTTTAAATCGTTTTTCACCCGTTCTTCAAACGGCATGGACGTCCCGGATCCAATTTCATTTCTAAACAGATTTGGTACAAAACGGAGATCCGTAGTCCAAGTTATGTCCCGTCAAAGTATGCCCAAAAACCATATTTTCATACAAAACCACAATATGCCATTTTCAAAACAAACCATTTTCAACTCTTTTCAAAACCAATCAAAACATGCCAATTTCATCCTTTTTCTTTGAAATCAATCAAATGTATCAAATTCAACATCAAGCCTCCTCAACTCACACATTGACACATAACCACAATATACCAAATCACTAACTCATCATTTTAGCCCACTTCACCCAAGTGGCTCAAACTCAAACACATTGACATATCATATACTATTCCTCATGCCAATTCTCAACAACACCAATTCCAATAAATCATTATTGTACACAATCAACATCATACTCACCATCAACATGGTTCAACCCACAATTCAACCATAACCAATCATCAAGCATATATCACAACATGCATATTTCTCATACATCATACCACCAAGGCATCAATAATCATCATCACATATATGACCACATCATATATCTCAATCATTCAACAACATCAACAATTCAATGCCTATCTTAGGGCCTCTAGCCTAAGTATTTCCTACCACATTACATATTAGATACGGGAAACCGAAACCATACCTTAGCCGAATTTCCCAAGCTCCACCGGAGCACTTTCAAACCACTTATCCACAAGCTCTCAAGGCCTCAAAACCTCCAAGAACAGATTTTTCACCACCAAACCCTTTCCAAGCTTTTCAAAGTCACCAATCAAGCTCCAATATACACATATACACAACCTAAGCCACAACCATCATACCCATACACAACATCTCAAAACCCAAACATCATAAAACAACAAAATACACTAGGGTTGAGAATCTTACCACACCCAAGGTCCAAGGAGACAAGATTAACCTTCTCCTTCAAGAGAGTTGGGTCCTATAACATCAAAGAACCCAAAATCTCAACATTTCACCCAAGAAACTCGAAAATAAGGGCTGAGATTTCGAACAGTAACACGTGGCTTACCTCAAGATTGGTTGTATGGGTTTTGTAGAGCTCTCCGCGGTGAACGCGTGGCCGCAAACGGGGCGGCAATCGGAGCTCTAGATCAAAAGTTATGGTGATTTGAAGATCAAGTGAGAGAGAGAAGTTGAGAGAATGTTCTTCCCTTCCTCTCCACCATTTCAGCTTGTGTGTGTAACAAATGAGGAGAGAGAGTGCTGAAAACTAGGGTTTTGGTTAAGTTATGTTGGGCCAAGGGCACACTTTGGGTCCGTTTGGCCCGGTTTGGCCCGTTCGGTCCAATCTTGGTCCGAATTCTATAAAATTGGTACCAAAATTCTCGTCTCAGTCTCCTCTATCACATTTAGCCATAAAAATCACATTTTAGGCTTTCTAGAATAAATTCTCATTTATGGGTTAATTAGCCGTTAATTAACCGGGTTTTACATCAATCACATCTTTTTAAAACCATAACTTTTAACTCATATCTTTTTAATCGCATCTTTTTCAAAATAGTTTTCAATCATATCTTTTTGATTTCTAATTTCAAAATCTTTTTCAAAAATCACTTGATTTCTTTTCCACTCTTAGTTTTCGAAAATCAATTAGTATTTTTTCAAAATGTTTTTTAAAATCTTTTACTTAATTTTCGAAAATTTCTTCCCTTCTTCTCACATCCTTCTATTTATGGACTAACACTGTTTCTTAATGCACAATTCGAACTCCATCTTTCTTGATAAGTTCAAATTCTCTACTTCTTCCTTCTATTTTTCTTTTCCTCTGACACCTCAAGGAATCTCTATACTGTGACATAGAGGATTCCATATTTTCTTGTTCTCTTCTCTTTCATATGAGCAGGAGTAAAGACAAAAGCATTCTTGTTGAGGCTGACCCTGAACCTGAAAGGACCTTGAAGCGAAAGCTAAGAGAAACTAAGGCATAACTCTCTGTAGAGGACCTAACAGAAATCTTCAAAGAAGAAGACATGGCAGCCGAAAACAACAACAATGCCAACAATGCAAGGAAGGTGCTGGGTAACTTTACTGCACCTACTCCTGACTTCTATGGGAGAAGCATCTCTATCCCTGCCATTGGAGCAAACAACTTTGAGCTTAAGCCTCAATTAGTTTCTCTAATGCAACAGAATTGCAAGTTCCATGGACTTCCATTGGAAGATCCTCATCAGTTTTTAGCTGAATTCTTGCAAATCTGTGACACTGTCAAGACTAATGGGGTTAACCCTGAGGTCTACAGACTTATGCTATTCCCTTTTGCTGTAAGAGACAAAGCTAGGATATGGTTGGACTCACAACCTAAAGAAAGCTTGAACTCTTGGGAAAAGCTAGTCAATGCCTTCTTGGCAAAGTTCTTTCCACCTCAAAAATTGAGTAAGCTTAGAGTGGAAGTCCAAACCTTCAGACAGAAGGAAGGAGAATCCCTCTATGAAGCTTGGGAAAGATACAAACAATTAATCAGAAAGTGCCCCTCTGACATGCTTTCTGAATGGAGCATCATAGGTATTTTCTATGATGGTCTGTCTGAACTGTCCAAGATGTCTTTGGATAGCTCTGCTGGAGGATCTCTTCATCTGAGGAAGATGCCTGCAGAAGCTCAAGAACTAATTGAAATGGTTGCAAATAACCAATTCATGTACACTTCTGAAAGGAATCCTGTGAACAATGGGACAAATCAGAAGAAAGGAATTTTTGAGATTGATACTCTGAATGCCATACTGGCTCAGAACAAGATATTGACTCAGCAAGTCAATTTGATTTCTCAAAGTCTGTCTGGAATGCAAGCTGCACCAGGCAGCACTAAGGACGCTTCATCTGAAGAATAAGCTTATGATCCTGAGAACCCTTCAATGGAAGAGGTGAATTACATGGGAGAACCCTATGGAAACACCTATAATTCTTCATGGAGAAATCATCCAAATCTCTCATGGAAGGATCAACAGAGACCTCAACACGGTTTCAACAACAATAAAGGTGGAAGAAACAGGTTTAGCAACGGCAAGCCTTTTCCATCATCTTCTCAGCAACAGACAGAGAATTCTAAGCAGAGCCACTCTAACTTAGCAACCATGGTCTCTGATCTAATCAAAACCACTCAAAGTTTCATGACTGAAACAAGGTCCTCCATTAGAAACTTGGAGGCACAAGTGGGACAGCTGAGCAAGAAAATCACTGAACTCCCTCCTAGTACTCTTCCAAGCAATACAGAAGAAAATCCAAAAGGAGAGTGCAAGGCCATCAACATGGCCAAACTTGGAGAGGAGGAAGAGGCAGTGAACGCCACTGAGGAAAACCTCAATGGACGTCCACTGGCCTCCAATGAGTTCCTTAATGAGGAACCATGGGAATCTGAGGCTCTAAATGAGACCATAGAGATTCTATTGGATTTACTTCTGCCATTCATGAGCTCTGATGAGTATTCTTCCTCTGAAGAGGATGAATATGTCACTGAAGAGCAAGTTGCTAAATACCTTGGAGCAATCATGAAGCTAAATGACAAGATATTTGGCAATGAGACTTGGGAGGATGAACCTCCTTTGCTCACCAAAGAACTGGATGACTTGTCTAGGCAGAAATTACCTCAAAAGAGACAAGATCCTGGGAAGTTTTCAATACCTTGCGCCATAGGCACCATGACCTTTGAGAAGGCACTGTGTGACTTAGGGTCAAGTATAAACCTCATGCCTCTCTCTGTAATGGAGAAGCTAGGGATCTTTCAGGTGCAAGCTGCAAGAATCTCACTAGAGATGGCAGACAACTCAAGAAAACAAGCTCATGGACTTGTAGAGGATGTTCTGGTAAAGATTGAAGACCATTACATCCCTGCTGATTTCATAGTCCTAGAGACTGAGAAGTGCATGGATGAATCCATCATCCTTGGCAGACCCTTCCTAGCCACAGCAAAGGCTGTGATTGATGTGGTCAGAGGAGAATTGTTCATTCAAGTGAATGAAGAATCCTTTGTATTTAAGGCTCAAGGATACCCCTCTGTCACCATGGAGAGGAAGCATGAAGAGCTTCTCTCAAAACAGAGCCAAACAGAGCCCCCACAGTCAAACTCTAAGTTTGGTGTTGAACCCCCACATTCAAACTCTAAGTTTGGTGTTGGGAGCTTCCAACATTTCTCTGAGTATCTGTGAGGCTCATTGAGAGCCCTCTGTCAAGCTACTGACATTAAAGAAGCGCTTGTTGGGAGGCAACCCAATGTTATATTTTATCTATTTTTTCTTTGTTATTTTATATTTTCTGTAGGTTGATGATCATGAGAGGTTACAAAATCAATTGAAAAAGCAAAAACAGAATGAAAAACAGAAAGAAAAATAGCACACCCTGGAGGAAGACCTTGCTGGCGTTTAAACGCCAGTAAGGGCAGCAAATGGGCGTTTAATGCCCAGTCTGGCACCATTCTGGGCGTTTAACGCTAGAAAGAGGCACCAGACTGGCGTTAAACGCCAAGAAAGGGCAAAAAGTTGGCGTTAAATGCCAGAAATGGGCACCAGCCCGGCGTTTAACGCCAGAATTGGCACAGAGAGCAATTTTGCTCACCAATTGGTGCAGGGATGACTTTTCCTTGACACCTCAGGATCTGTGGACCCCACAAGATCTCCACCTACCCCACCACCCTCTCTCTTTTTCTTCACCCATTCACCAATCACCTCAACCACTCTACCCCAAAAACCCTTCACCTATCAAATCCCATTTTTCTCTTCACCACTCACATCCATCCTTCATAAAACCCCACCTACCTCACCATTCAAACTCAAACCACTTTCCCTCCTAAACCCACCCTCCCATAGCCGAACCCTACCCCTCTCTTCACCCCTATATAAACCCATCTTCACTCCTTCATTTTCACACAACCTAAACACTACTTCTCCCCTTTGGCCGAACCACAAGGCCATCTCCTTCTCCTCTATTTCTTCTTCTTCTACTCTCTTCTTTCTTCTTTTGCTCGAGGACGAGCAAACCTTCTAAGTTTGGTGTGGTAAAAGCATTGCTTTTTGTTTTTCCATAACCATTTATGGCATCCAAGGCCGGAGAAACCTCTAGAAAGAGGAAAGGGAAGGCAAAAGCTTCCACCTCTGAGTCATGGGAGATGGAGAGATTCATCTCAAGGGTGCATCAAGACTGATGAGCGGATAATTTGTACCCTTTTTGGCATTGTTTTTAGTATGTTTTTAGTATCTTTTAGTTAGTTTTTAGTATATTTTTAGTAGTTTTTAGTTAAAATTCACTTTTTTGGACTTTACTATGAGTTTGTGTGTTTTTCTGTGATTTCAGGTATTTTCTGACTAAAATTGAAGGTTCTGAGCAAAAATCTGATTCAGAGACTGAAAAGGACTGCAGATGCTGTTGGATTCTGACCTCCCTACACTCGAAGTGGATTTTCTGGAGCTACAGAAGCCCAATTGGCGCGCTCTCAACGGCGTTGGAAAGTAGACATCCTGGGCTTTCCAGCAATATATGATAGTCCATACTTTGCTCAAGATTTGATGGCCCAAACCGGCGTGGCAAAGCAGCCTCAGAATTTCCAGCGTTTAACGCTGGAACTGGCATAAAACTTGGAGTTAAACGCCCAAACTGGCATAAAAGCTGGCGTTTAACTCCAGAAAAGGTCTCTATACGAAAATGCTTCACTGCTCAGCCCAAGCACACACCAAGTGGACCCAGAAGTGGATTTTTACGTCATTTACTCATTTCTGTACACCCTAGGTTATTAGTTTACTATTAATAGGATCTTTTGATATTGTATCTATACCTCATGACATTTTTACACATTTCATTGTATACCTTCCACGACATGAGTCTCTAAACCCCATGGTTGGGGGTGAGGAGCTCTGCTGTGTCTTGATGGATTAATGCAATTACTACTGTTTCTTATTCAATCATGCTTGCTTCCATTCTAAGATATCACTTGTTCTTAACCCGGATGAATGTGATGATCTGTGACACTCATCATATTCTCAACTATGAACGTGTGCCTGACAACCACCTCCGTTCTACCTTAGATTGAGTAGATATCTCTTGGATTCCTTAACCAGAATCTTCGTGGTATAAGCTAGAACTGATGGCGGCATTCAAGAGAATCTGGAAGGTCTAAACCTTGTCTGTGGTATTCTGAGTAGGATTCAATGACTGATTGACTGTGACGTACTTCAAACTCCTAGCAGGCGGGGCGTTAGTGACAGACGCAAAAGAATCAATGGATTCTATTCCGGCCTGACCGAGAACCGACAGATGATTAGCCATGCTGTGACAGAGCATAGGAACATTTTCACTGAGAGGATGGGAGGTAGCCACTGACAACGGTGAAACCCTACATACAGCTTGCCATGGAAGGAGCCTTGCGTGTTTGATGAAGAAGACAGTAGGAAAGCAGAGATTCAAAAGATGGAGCATCTCCAAAGCCTCAACCTATTCTCCATTACTGCAAAACAAGTACCTATTTCATGTTCTTTTGCTTTTCACAATCAATCCTGATAATTTCTGATATCCTGACTAAGATTTACAAGATAACCATAGCTTGCTTCAAGCCGATAATATCCGTGGGATCGACCCTTGCTCACGCAAGGTATTACCTGGACGACCCAGTGCACTTGCTGGTTAGTTGTGCGGGATTGCAAAAGTGTGATTGCAATTTCGTGCACCAAGTTTTTGGCGCCGTTGCCGGGGATTGTTCGAGTTTGGACAACTGACGGCTTATCTTGTTGCTTAGATTAGGACTGTTTTATTTTTGTTGGTTTAGAGTCTTTTAGTTGAGTCTAGTTTCATATTCTAAGTTTGGTGTCAATTGCATGGTTTTGTTTTTCTTTTAAAATTTTCGATTTTGCATGTTCTTAGTCCCTTTTTGATTCATAAAAATTCTAAGTTTGGTGTCCTCTTTGTGTTTTTCCTTTAAAATTTTCGAAAATTAGTGTTTGATTTTCTAAAAATTTTAAGTTTGGTGTCTTTTTGTGGTTTTTCTCTTTCCTCTGTTCAAAAATCAAATCTTTTTCATAAAACTTTTCAATCATATCTTTCTAATTGCTTTTTTTTCAAAATCTTTTTAATTAACTAATTGATTCAGTTCTCAATTTGCTTTGATTTTGTTTTCTTTTTGATTTTCGAATTTTTTTTATTTCCGTTTATTTTATTTTTAATTTTTTTCGTTTAATTCAAAAAAAAAAAACAAAATTTATCTATTTGCAATCATTATCATTTCCCTTTTGTCCATTATGGATCTAAGAGGGATTGATCAGTCCAAAAGGACTCTGGGGTCATATGCTAACCCCATTACAGCTGCATATGGGAGTAGCATCTGTACACCTCCCATCAAAGCAAGCAGCTTTGAGCTAAATCCTCAACTCATTATCATAGTGCAGCAAAACTACCAGTATTCCGGTCTTCCACAGGAAGAACCTACTGAGTTTCTGGCACAGTTCTTACAAATTGCTGACACAGTACATGATAAAGAGGTAGATCAGGATGTCTACAGACTATTACTGTTTCCATTTGCTGTAAAAGATCAAGCTAAAAGGTGGTTGAATAACCAACCTACAGCAAGCATAAAGACATGGAAACAGTTGTCAGACAAATTCCTGCATCATTTTTACCCTCTAAAGAGGATGACACAGCTAAGGCTGGACATCCAAGGCTTTAAACAAGAGGATAATGAATCCCTTTATAATGCCTGGGAGAGGTATAGAGGTATGCTTAGAAAATGCCCCTCTGAAATGTTTTCAGAGTGGGTACAGTTAGACATCTTCTACTATGGGCTCACAGAAAAAGCTCAGATGTCTTTAGACCACTCAGCTGGTGGATCTATACACATGAGGAAGACAATTGAAGAAGCTCAAGAGCTTATAGACACTGTTGCTAGAAACCAATACTTATATTCTAGCAATGAGTTCGTTCCAAAAGAGGAAGTCATGGCATTAGTCACTGATCCTAATCCTCAAGAACAGATGAATGAGCTTAATCAACAATTGCTCCTGATGACAGAACAGTTAGCAGAATTTAAAGAAATGCTCCATGATACTAAGGTTGCTAACAAGAACATAGAACTGCAGTTGAATCAAGCAAAACAGCAAATATCTAAACAGATAACAGAAGAATGCCAAGCAGTTCAACTGAGGAGTGGGAGAACACTGAATAACACTGCTCAAAAGAGCAAAAAGCCAAACAAGGAACAATTGACAGAGGATAACCAAACCAATGTTCAAAATCCCTCTGAGGACAGTAAGAGCCCAGAGAGGAATGTTATTGGCGTTCAAACGCCAGAAAGGGAAGGAAAGCTGGCGTTAAACGCCCATTCCTTGCCCAGTTCTGGCGTTCAAACGCCAGAAAAGAGGGAAAAGTTGGCGTTAAACGCCCATTTTTCACCCAATCCTAGCGTTCAGACGCCAAGGGGAGATCAGACACCTGAGAGTGCTGACAGTAATCCCTCTAACAAGGCTTCTTCAACCACTTCTGTAAGAAATAAACCTGCAGCATCTAAGGTTGAAGAATATCAAGCCAAGATGCCTTATCCTCAGAAACTCCGCAAAGCGGAACAGGATAAGCAATTTTCCCGCTTTGTGATGAGCGGATAATTTATACGCTTTTTGGCATTGTTTTTATATAGTTTTTAGTAAGTTTGAGCTACTTTTAGGGATGTTTTCCTTAGTTTTTATGTTAAATTCACATTTCTGGACTTTACTATGAGTTTGTGTGTTTTTTGTGATTTCAGGTAAATTCTGACTGAAATTGAGGGATTTGAGCAAAACTCTGAAAAAGGCTGACAAAAGGACTGCTGATGCTGTTGGAATCTGACCTCCCTGCACTCGAAATGGATTTTCTGGAGCTACAGACCTCCAAATGGCGCGATCTCAACGGCGTTGGAAAGTAGACATCCAGGGCTTTCCAGCAATATATAATAATCCATACTTTATTCGAAGAATGACGACGCAACTTGGCGTTGAACGCCAAGTACACGCTCCTTTCTGGAGTTAAACGCCAGAAAAACGTCATGATCCGGAGTTGAACGCCCAAAACACATCATAACTCGAAATTCAACTCCAAGAGAAGCCTTAGCTCGTGTATTGATCAAGCTCAGCCCAAGCACACACCAAGTGGGCCCCGGAAGTGAATTTATGCATCAATTACTTACTCATGTAAACCCTAGTAGCTAGTCTAGTATATATAGGACATCTATCTATTGTATTAGACATCCTGGATTGTATTTTGAATCCTGTGATCACGTTTTAGGGGGCTGGCCATTCGGCCATGTCTGGACCTCTTTCACTTATGTATTTTCAACGGTGGAGTTTCTGCACACCATAGATTAAGGGTGTGGAGCTCTGCTGTACCTCAAAGATTAATAAAGTTCTATTTTCTTTTATTCAAATCTCTATCTTATTCTTATTCCAAGATATTCATTTGTACCCAAGAACATGATGAATGTGATGAGTTAGATAACCCTCATCACTATTCTCACTGATGAACGCACGTGATTGACAACCACTTCCGTTCTACACGCAACAAGGCTTGAATGTGTATCTCTTAGATTCCCCAACAGAATCTTCGTGGTATAAGCTAGATAGATGGCGGCATTTATGAGAATCCGGAAAGTCTCACCTTGTCTGTGGTATTCCGAGTAGGATCCTGGGAATCCGGAAAGTCCAACCTTGTCTGTGGTGTTCTGAGTAGGATTCCGGTAATGAATGACTGTGACGTGCTTCAAACCTGTAACCTACTGGGCGTTGGTGACAAACGCAAAAGAGGGATTCTATTCCAGTAGGGGAGGGAACCAACCGGTGATTAGCCGTACTGTGACAGAGTGCGTGAGCATTAGTTTTCACTGCGAGGATGGGATGTAGTTATCAACCATGGGTGATGCCTCCAGACTGGTTAGCTGTGCGAGTGACAGCCGCATAGGATATTTCCCCGTGAGGATGAAAGTAGCCACAGTTGATGGTGAACCCCTATACAAAGCTTGCCATGGAAAGGAGTGAGAAGGATTGAGTGGAAGCAGTAGGAAAGCAGGCGTCCTTGAGCCATACAGCATCTGCATATACTTAACTGATACCTCTACTAATGAATCTGCATAAGTGTTTCTATCCTTTTTATTACGTATTTTCTTTTTATTTTATTAATCAGATTTAACCCATAATCCAATTTTAATCTCCCTAACTGAGATCTGCAAGGTGACCATAGCTTGCTTCATACCAACAATCTCTGTGGATTCGACCCTTACTCACGTAAGGTTATTACTTGGACGACCCAGTACACTTGCTGGTTAGTTGAACGGAGTTGTGAATTCAAGTAAAGAAAATAAACAGTGCCCCAAGAGTATATACATTCAAAATCCAAGAAACATAGATCACAATTTCGTCCACCAAGTTTTTGGCGCCGTTGCCAGGGATTGTTCGAGTATGGACAACTGACGGTTCATCTTGTTGCTCAGATTAGGTAATTTTCTTTTCAAAAATCTTTTTCAAAATTTTTCTTTTATTTTTCGTTTTTCCTCACTTTATTTTCGAAAAAAATTAATAAAAATACAAAAAAAAATCATAAAATCATAAAAATCAAAAATATTTTGTGTTCTTGTTTAAATCTTGTGTTAATTTTTAAGTTTGGTGTCAATTGCATGCTTTTAAAATTTTTCTTGCATTTTTTTCGAAAATCCATGCATTCATAGTGTTCTTCATGATCTTCAAGTTGTTCTTGACAAGTTTTCTTGTTTGATCTTGATAATTTTTTGTTTTGTGTCTTTTCTTGTTTTTCATGTGCATTTTTGCATTCATATCTTCCATGCATTAAAGATTTCTAAGTTTGGTGTCTTGCATGTTTTCTTTGCATCAAAAATTTTTCAAAATTATGTTCTTGATGTTCATCATGATCTTCAAAGTGTTCTTGGTGTTCATCTTGACATTCATAGCATTCTTGCATGCATTCATGGTTTTGATCTAAAAATTTCATGCATAAAGTATTTTTGTTGTTTTTCTCTCTCATAAATAAAAAATTCAAAAATCAAAAAAATATCTTTTCCTTATTTCCCTCCAAAAATTTCGAAATTTTGGGTTGACTTGGTCAAAAATTTTCAAAATTAGTTGTTTCTTACAAGTCAAGTCAAAATTTCAAATTTTAAAAATCTTATCTTTTCAAAATCTTTTTCAAAAATCATATCTTTTTCAATTTTTTTCTATTTTTCGAAAATTTCAAAAATCTTTTTCAAATTGTTTTCAAAATCTTTTTCTTATTTTTACATCTAATTTTCGAAAATTAGCTAACAATTAATGTGATTGGTTCAAAAAATTTGAAGTTTGTTACTTTCTTGTTAAGAAAGGTTCAATCTTTAAGTTCTAGAACCTTATCTTGTAGTTTCTTGTTAGTTAAGTAATTTTAAAAATTAAATCTTTTTCAAAATATCTTTTTCTTAAAAATCTTTTTATCTTTTTATCTTATTTTTTTTTAAAAAACTTTATCTTTTTCAAAATTTGATTTCAAAATATCTTATCTAACTTCTTATCTTCTTATCTTTTTCAAATTTGATTTCAAATCTTTTTCAATTAACTAACTAACTTTTTGTTTGTTTCTTATCTTTTTCAAAACCACCTAACTACTTTTCCCTCTTCTATTTTCGAAAATATCTCTTTCTTTTTCAAAAATTATTTTTAATTAATTAATTATTTCATGTTTTAATTTTAATTACATTTTATCTCTAATTTTCGAAAATCACTAACCCCTTTTCAAAAATTATTTTCGAAATTTCTCTTCACCTATCTTCATCCATAAATCCGAATCCATTCTTCTTTCTTCTACCCCTTCTTTTTCTACTAACATAAAGGAAGCTCTATACTGTGACATAGAGGATTCCTTTTTCTTTTCTTGTTTTCTTCTCTTTCATATGAGCAGGAACAAGGATAAAGGCACTCTTGTTGAAATTGATCCAGAACCTGAAAGGACTCTGAAGAGAAAATTAAGAGAAGCTAAATTACAACAATCCAGAAGAGCCCTTCTAGAAAATTCGAACAAGAGAAGGAGATGGCCGAAAAATAATAATAATGCAAGGAGAATGCTTGGTGACTTCACTAAGCCAACGTCCAAGTTTGATGGAAGAAGCATCTCCATTCCTGCCATTGGAGCCATAACTTTGAGCTTAAGCCTCAACTAGTTGCTTTAATGCAACAAAACTGCAAGTTTTATGGACTTCCATCTGAAGATCCCTATCAGTTTTTAACTGAATTCTTGCAGATCTGTGAGACTGTAAGACAAATGGAGTTGATCCTGAAGTCTACAGACTCATGCTTTTCCCTTTTGCTGTAAGAGACAGAGCTAGAGTGTGGTTGGATTCTCAACCCAAGGATAGCCTGGACTCATGGGATAAGCTTGTCACTGCATTCTTAGATAAGTTCTTTCCTCCTCAAAAGCTGAGCAAGCTGAGAGTGGATGTTCAAACCTTCAAACAAAAAGATGGTGAATCCCTCTATGAAGCTTGGGAAAGATACAAGCAGCTGACCAAAAGATGTCCATCTGACATGTTTTCAGAATGGACCATATTATATATTCTATTATGGTCTCTCTGAATTTCGAAAATGTCATTGGACCATTCTGCAGGTGGATCTATTCACCTGAAGAAAACGCCTGGAGAGGCTCAAGAACTCATTGACATGGTTGCAAACAACCAGTTCATGTATACTTCTGAGAGGAATTCCGTGAATAATGGGGTACCTCAAAAGAAAGGAGTTCTTGAAATTGATGCTCTGAATGCCATATTGGCTCAGAACAAAGTGTTGACTCAACAGGTCAACATGATCTCTCAAAATCTGAATGGATTGCAACATGCATCCAACAGTAATAGAGAGGCAGCTTCTGAAGAAGCTTATGATCCTGAGAACCCTGCCATGGCAGAGGTTAATTACTTAGGTGAACCTTATGGAAACACCTATAACTCATCATGGAGAAATCATCCAAATTTCTCATGGAAGGATCAACAAAAACCTCAACAAGGTTTTAATAATGGTGGACGCAATAGGCTGAACAATAGTAAGCCATATCCATCATCTTCTCAGCAACAGACAGAGAATTCTGAACAAAACACTTCTAATTTAGCCAATATAGTCTCTGATCTGTCAAAGGCCACTTTCAGTTTCATGAATGAAACAAGATCCTCCATTAGAAATTTGGAGGCACAAGTGGGCCAGCTGAGTAAGAAAGTTATTGAAACTCCTCCCAGTATTCTCCCAAGCAATACAGAAGAGAATCCAAAAGGAGAGTGCAAGGCCATTGATTTAATCAAAGTGGCCGAATGCACAAAGGAGGAGGAGGACGAAAATCCTAAGGAGAAAGACCTCCTGGGACGTCCTTCAAGCAAGAAGGAGTTTCCTATTAAGGATCCTGAGGAATCTGAGGCTCATCTAGAGACCATAGAGATTCCATTAAATCTTCTTCTGCCATTCATGAGCTCTGAAGACTATTCTTCCTCTGAAGAGGATGAAGATGTGACTGGAGAGCAAGCTGCTCTATATTTAGGAGCTATCATGAAGCTGAATGCCAAGCTGTTTGGTAATGAGACTTGGGAAAGAGAACCTCCCTTGCTCATTAGTGAACTAGATACTTGGATTCAGAGAACTCTACCTCAAAAGAGACAAGATCCTGGCAAGTTTCTAATACCTTGCACCATTGGCACCATGAGCTTTGAAAAAGCTCTATGTGACCTTGGGTCAGGGATAAACCTTATGCCACTCTCTGTAATGGAGAAGCTGGGGATCATTGAGGTACAACCTGCCTTGTTCTCATTACAACTGGCAGACAAGTCAGTGAGACAAGCTTATGGATTAGTAGAGGACGTGCTAGTAAAGGTTGAAGGCCTTTACATCCCTACTGATTTCATAATCCTAGACACTAGGAAGGAAGATGATGAATGCATCATCCTAGGAAGACCTTTCCTAGCCACAGCAGGAGCTGTGATAGATGTCAATAGAGGTGAGTTAGTCCTTCAATTGAATGGGGACTACCTTGTGTTTAAGGTACATGGCCATCCCTCTGTGACAGAAGAGAGTAAGCATGAAGAGCTTCTCTCAGTTCAAGGTCAAGAAGAGCCCACACAGTCAAACTCTAAGTTTGGTGTTGTGAGGCCACATCCAAACTCTAAGTTTGGTGTTCAAATTCCATATCCAAACTCTAAGTTTGGTGTGGAGACAACACACTAAATTGACCTGATCATCTTGTGGCTCCATGAGAGCCACTATCAAGCTATTGACATTAAAGAAGCGCTTGTTGGGAGGCAACCCAATTTTATTTATCTAATTTTATTTTATTTTGTTTCTTTGTTATTTTTGTGTTTAATTAGGTACATGATCATGAGGAGTCACGAAAAAAATCAAAAAATTAAAAATAGAGTCAAAAAATAGAAGAAAAAAATTTTCACCCTGGAGGCAGCGCAGACTGGCGTTCAACGCCAGTAAGGTGCATCTATCTGGCGTCCAACGCCAGAACAGAGCACCATTCTGGCGCTGAACGCCCAAAACAAGCAACAACCTGGCGTTAAACGCCAGGATGGTGCACAGAGAGGACAATCTGGCGCTGAACGCCAGAAACAAGCATGAAACTGGCGTTCAACGCCAGAAACATACATTACATGGGCGTTTAACGCCCAGAACATGCACCAATGGGCGTTTGAACGCCAGGATGATGCATGAAGGCATGTTACATGGCCTATAGGTGAAGGAATGGTATTTGTTTTCACCTCAGGATCTGTGGACCCCACAGGATCCTCACCTCAGGATCTGTGGACCCCACAGGATCCCCACCTACCTTTTCTTTTAATCCTAATCACACTCTCCTAATCCAAATCTCATTTTCAATATCACACTTCCCAAAAACCTTCACCAATCACCTCAATTCCTCTTCCCAATTACCCCATTCACCATTCACATCAACCTCCTCTTCCCCATAAACCCCACCTACCCTCATAACATTCAAATTCAATTTCCCACCCATTCCCACCCAAATGGCCGAACACTAACCTTCCCCCCTCCCTATAAATATCCTTCCATTCTTCATCATTTTCACACAACACAAACACCTTCTTCTCCCATATAGCTGAAACTACTTCTCCCCCTCTCTCACATATTCTCTTCTTCTTCTTCTACTATTCTTTTCTTTTTTGCTCGAGGACGAGCAAATTTTAAGTTTGGTGTGGTAAAAGCATAAGCTTTTTTTGTTTTTCCATTACCAATGGCACCTAAGGCCGGAGTTTCCTCAAAGAAAGGGAAAGGGAAAGCAAAAGCTTCCACCTCCGAGTCATGGGAGAAGGAGAGATTCATCTCCAAGAGCCACCAAGACCACTTCTATGATGTTGTGGCAAAGAAAAAAGTGATCCATGAGGTCCCTTTCAAACTCAAGAAGAATGAGTATCCGGAAATCCGACATGAAGTTCAAAGAAGAGGTTGGGAAGTCATAGCCAACCCCATACAACAAGTTGGAATTTTAATGGTTCAAGAATTCTATGCCAATGCATGGATCACTAGAAACCATGATCAAAGTATGAACCCGAATCCAAAGAATTATCTCACAATGGTTAGGGGGAAATACTTGGATTTTAGTCCGAAAAATGTGAGGTTGGCGTTTCATTTGCCTATGATGCAAGGTGATGAACACCCCTACACTAGAAGGGTCAACTTTGATCAAAGGTTGGACCAAGTCCGAATGGACATTTTGTGGAGGCGCCCAATGGAGAGTAGACTCCAAAGGCAAACCGGTCCAACTAAGAAGACTGGACCTCAAGCCTGTAGCTAGAGGATGGTTGGAGTTCATCCAAGATCCATCATCCCTACAAGCAACCGATCTGAAGTTACTGTGGATCAGGCCATCATGATTCATAGCATCATGATTGGAGAGGAAGTAGAGGTTCATGAAGTCATCCAATGAACTCTACAAAATAGCTGACAAGCCTTCATACATGGCACGGCTAGCCTTCCCTCACCTCATATGCCATCTATGTTATTCAGCGGAGTTAGCATAGATGGAGATGTCCCCATGAAGAAGACAAGCCCATCACCAAGAAAAGGATGGAGCAAACAAGGGAAGTTCCTCACGGCCCCCAAGGAGAACATGAGGAAGTTCATCATCAACAAATGCCTCATGGAATGCACTTTCCTCCCAACAATTATTGGGAGCAACTCAGCACCTCTTTAGAGGATTTGAGCCATAATGTGGAACAACTAAGGGTGGAACACCATGAACACGCCTCACTCTCAAGAAATAAGAGAAGACCAAAGAGCAATGAGGGAGGAGCAACAAAGGCAAGGAAGGGACATAGAAGAGTTGAAGAACATCATTGGTCCTTCAAGAAGAAGACGCCACTAAAAGTGGATTCATTCCTTGTTTTTTATTTCTTTCTGTTTCGGTTTTTAATTATTGTGTTTATCTATGTTTGTGTCTTTATTTCATGATCATAGTATGTAACCATGCCTTAAAGCTATGAATAAAATCCATTAGTCCTTCACCTCTCTTAAAAAAAAAATGTTTTAATTCAAAGAACAAGAGTACATAATTTCGAAATTATTATTGAATTTAGTTTAATTATATTGATGTGGTGACAATGCTTTTGTTCTGAATGAATGAATGAACAGTGCATATGTCTTTTGATCTTGTTGTTTATGAGTGTTTAAAATGTTGGTTCTTGAAAGAATGATGAACAAAGAGAAATGTTATTGATGATCTGAAAAACATCATGAAATTGATTCTTGAAGCAAGAAAAAAAATGGCGAAAATTTTAAAGCAAGGATCCAAGGCTTTGAGCATCACTGGATAGGAGGGCCCAAGGAAAATAAATCCAGGCCTAAGCGGCTAAAATCAAGCTGTCCCTAACCATGTGCTTGTGTCATGAAGGTCCAGTGAAAAGCTTGAGACTGAATGGTTAAAGTCGTGATCTAAAGCTAAAGAGTGTGCTTAAGAGCTCTGGACACCACTAACTGGGGACTTTAGCAAAGCTAAGTCACATCTGAAAAGGTTCACCCAGTTATGTGTCTGTGGCATTTGTATCCGGTGG